>NC_057806.1:262657261-262916988 GCF_018294505.1 Triticum aestivum | reverse complement strand
CGGGGGCCGCCGCATCGCCGTCCGGCCTCGCCACCTCGCCCGTCGCCGCGGCCAGGGAGCCGCTCCGTCGCCCGTACCTCGCCGAGCCGCTGCCGTTTCCCCTCGCCGGCGACTCCCTCCGCCCGCTCGCCGGCCGACCTCGCCCACCTCACCGGAGCCCGACAAGCTCGCCGGAGTCCTCGGGAGGGCGCACGTGAACAGTGCCGGTCGATCCGATCCAGATCCGGATCCAAACCCTAGGGTTGACTTTTGCCCCATTTCCAGTATTTTTTTTGTATTATTCATCCTGCTATATCTTCGCATCCGTAGCTCCGTTTTGGGCGTGTAGGATATCAAATTGTTCGTCTCAGAGAGTGCATAATTTCATCTCATTGCATCATTTTCATTTGAGTTCGTCTTGATGCCCGAAATACTGTTGAAAGAGTGCTATTTGAGTTTAGTTGTCAGATCTGCTGCTCCAAATAGCTATTTGTCATTTTTGCCATGATTATTGTGTGCATGATATGCCCCTGAGCTCTACATGTGTTTTGTTATATGCTTTGTCATCTTTCCAGAGGTGCCATCCATGTATTTTTGTGATGTGTGTGGTGACTAGCACAAGCTTGCAAAGTGGTGCATTCGCTAATGCTGATTTCAGGGACTTAGCAATTCCACTAAGTCCTTGGACTGTTTTTATCAATATGCCATATGTTCATGTTGTTTCCTAGTGATCCGTGCTTCTTTTGAGGATGATCAGTAAGGATGTTTTATTAATATTGTAGTGCTCTATCCATCCATGTCTTTGTTTGCAATTATGGAGCAACCTAGATTGAGTCAATCAAGCTCTACTTTTGCTATTTCGTGAATCTGAGCAGATTGTCTACTTGTTAGCGATTTTGCCGAGGATGTTGTAGTTGATCCGTGCGTGCTATGTTGTTGTTCTTGCCATGACTAGCTTGTACAATACGTATTCTTGATGAGTCTATGCGTAGATTGTCATGACATGCTCTGTAGTGAGTGCATCGAGCTCGTAAACATGCCTACTTGATATCTGATTTGCATGCTCCAGTTTTTCACTAAGTCTGAGATCTGATTATGTTTTTGCCATGTTCACATGCTTGCAATTGTATTTTACGATCCCTTTTGGCTCAAGGTCACTAAGGGACTTTTGTTAAGCTCTTTGAGTAGCTCCATGCCATGCCTTTCTTTGCCATGTTAAGTTCCTGTAGCATGTAGTTTTCGTGCTCCAATGTGTGCTACCTGATCTGAAATCCCAGACAAGTGTTAATTTCACTAAGTCTGAAACTTGTTTACCAATTGCACTTTTGCCATGCTTGTTTGAACCTGTTAATGGATGAATTGGCCGTAGCTCAGTGTTCATCTTTTGTTAAGCATCATGAATGGATCCCTGCCATGCATTTTGTTGCCATGTTTGGGTGCTGTAGCATGTTTAACTTGTTGCATTTAGATGGTTACTTGTTGTTTATCGCAAACCGTTGTCATATTTGAATTGCTTGCCATTTCCAAACCGTGCATCCGATTCCGGCGATCTTTATATCGATTTCAACCAAAATAACCTCACATTTCCAGTGGCACTTTTGGATTTCCATGTTGAGGCCAGGTTCTTTCTTTCCTTGTCAAATCTTGCATATGCATCACATATCGCATCCCGCATAGCATACCATGTTTGCATCATGTTGTTTGAGCTTTGCACATGGTTGATTATGTCCCTTTTGCTTGTTTGTCATGTTTGGGTAGAGCTGGGAGATGAGTTCGCTAACGAGGAGCCCGTTGAGTTTGCTTTCGAGGATCCAGTCAACTCTGACAACTTTGCAGGCAAGATGATCATACCCTCGAAATCACTTCTATCTTTGCTTTGCTAGATGCTCGCTCTTTTGCTATGCCTATGCTACGATGCCTACCACTTTCCTAGCAAACCGTTGTTTGGCTATGTTACCGCTTTGCTCTGCCCCTCTTATAGCGTTGCTAGTTGCAGGTGAAGATTGGAGACCGTTCCTTGTTGGAACATTGTTTACTTATTGGGATATCATTATATTATCTTGTTATCTTAATGCATCTATATACTTGGTAACGGGTGGAAGGCTCGGCCTCTCGCCTAGTGTTTTGTTCCACTCTTGCCGCCCTAGTTTTCCGTCATATCGGTGTTATGTTCCCGGATTTTGCGTTCCTTACGCGGTTGGGTGATAATGGGAACCCCTTGACAGTTCGCCTTGAATAAAACTCTTCCAGCAATGCCCAACATTGGTTTTACCATTTGCCACCTAGCCTTTTCCCCTTGGGTTTCGCGGACTCAAGGGTCATCTTTATTTTAACCCCCCCGGGCCAGTGCTCCTCTGAGTGTTGGTCCAACCGAGCGATGCCCGGGGCTACCAGGGGCAACTCTGGGCTGGCCTACCCGATGTCTTGCTCATCCGGTGTGCTTTGAGAACGAGATATGTGCAGCTCCTATCAGGATTTGTCGGCACATCTGGGTGGTGTTGCTGGATTTGTTTTAACTTGTCGAAATGTCTTGTAGAACTGGGATACCGAGTCTGATCGGAATGTCTCGGGAGAAGGTATATCCTTCGTTGACCATGAGAGCTTGTCATGGGCTAAGTTGGGACTCCCCTGCAGGGATTTGAACTTTCGAAAGCCGTGCCCGCGGTTATGGGAGATGGGAATTTGTTAATGTCCGGTTGTAGATAACTTAAACCTTAACTTAATTAAAATGAATTAACTGCGTGAGTAACCGTGATGGTCTCTTCTCGGCGGAGTCCAGGAAGTGAACACGGTGTTGGAGTAATGCTTGGCGCAGGTTGTTCTCTAGTTATTCGTTCGTGCTTTGCCTTCTCTTCTTGCTCTCTTTTGCGAACAGGTTAGCCACCATATATGCTAGTCGCTTGCTGCAGCTCCACATATTACCTTGCCTTACCTATAAGCTTAAATAGTCTTGATCGCGAGGGTGCGAGATTGCTGAGTCCCTGTGGCTCACAGATTACTTCCAAACCAGATACAGGGCCTGATGACTCCGTTCCAGATGATGTGCTTGAGCTCAAGTGGGAGTTCGATGAAGCTTCCCGTCTTTACTATGTGTCTTTCCCTGATGATCAGTAGTGGTGCCCAGTTGGGGCGATCGGGACCGTGTCGCATGTTGGGTTGATCTTTTATTTTGGCGCCGTAGTCGGGCCATGAGTGATTGAATGATGTAATGCTATTTATGTACTTTGTTTGACATGGAGAGTGTAAGCCAACTATGGACCTTCCCCTTTTATTATCTATATTACATGGGATGTGAAGATTTCCTTACTTGCGACATTGCTTTCAATGCGGTTATGCCTCTAAGTCGTGCTTCGACACGTAGGTTATATAGCCACATCGAGGGCGTTAGAAACAGTTCCATGACAAAGAAGAGAAAAACCGAAGGAGTACAAATTGAAATAACCTGGTGAGTCTATGGTGTCAGTAAAGCAGGGTCGATGGAGTTGAATGTGGCGTCCGTGGAGCGGGTCCGGTGCAGTGGACGAAGGCATCAGCGAAGCCGGTGTATAGTGCTTTCAGTGAGGCGGTTCTGTTGCAGCGGACAAGGGCTTGTATGAAGGGCCAGCGATGGGGCTGACAAGGGAGTCGGTGAAGGGCCTACACTATGGTGGACGACGGCGTCGGTGAAGCAGATCCGGTGCGGTGGACCATGATGGAGGTCAAGGAGATCTAGAGCGGTGGACAAGCCAGTCGCTGAAGCGGCTCTAGTGAAGTGGTGAGTTGGTAGTTGGGGCTTCCAAGGTGCGGAAGGTAGATCCGGTGGGGTGTGAGGTCCACCGCAGTGGAGGCAGACTAGATTCGTCACCTTGGCATGGTTGGAGGCGGGGAGGGGAAGGGAAGTGACTCTGGGGAAGAATGTTGGGGGCAAATAGGGGAAAACAATGGAGTTACCAAAGCAGCCCTTTTCCGTTCGTGTGGCAGGGGTAAAACAGGAATATCACAGGCTAAACTCTCGGGCGTGAGATATTTCGATATGAGCGGGAAGTTTGAATGCTTTTGGCACCTGAAATTAAATGTTCTGCTGTTGTACGACTGACTATGATATTATGGCCGAGAATTTATTTGTTTTGCATGCAAAAAAGTGCAAGTTTCGAAAATCAATGTCTCCAACTCGAAACTTAGATTGTCCATTCAATTCAAATATGGATCATTGAGCTAGTGGAAGCAAATACCATCATATGGTCCAATTCAAATGAAATTCCAAATGTTTTTATCCTAAATATTATGAAAAAACAAAATTGTGTATGTGTATGAATAAAGTGGATTATAAGGTTTGAACATGCCCGTATGTGTATATCTCTAGGTTTGATATATGAATTTGAAATCACCAAATCCCGACTTAAAAAATGTACCCCCATTTAAATGAATTACAAAAGCTAATGATGGAGTCGAGTTCCAAAATTCCAATCTTAGGTTTGTAATTTTGGTACTTCAAAGTATATACGCATGTTCAAAAGTATCGTTATCTCATAGTCCAAACTGTGAAACAAATTGGTCAACCATGAGTGCGCACACTATTGACCATATATATCTCAATTACGCTAAAGTCACTCAAATATAGACACCTCACTCTTTATGTGAAGCCACCTACCCCCCTCCCAACCACAAGTTGTTCTCTCCCCCAGACAAGAACACAGGAGCACATTAACACCCCCCTCTCTTCTAAAGTCTGGACCCCAATATAGGTTTCTATCACTTTGTCTCTCGGGCATGCACACATCTCTTCCCTCACTCTCTAGGTCTCCTGGCATCTCTCTTTCCATAGCACACACACTATATAGAGTGTATCTTTCCCATACGCACCAAACGACACCCCCAAACATCTATTTCCCTAGTTATGTGGTTCTCGCACACTCACCTCACTCACCACCCCCATAGCAAACAAGCACCCTTTGTCTCCTTGTGCACCACTCTCCTCTTTGTATCTCTCCCACATGCGGACCCGCCCGAGCTCCTTCCCTATATACATACATGTCATGACTCTTTCCATAGCTCCCTAACATATCATCGTTCTCAATATCATAC
Organism: Triticum aestivum; assembly: GCF_018294505.1. NCBI lineage: Eukaryota > Viridiplantae > Streptophyta > Magnoliopsida > Poales > Poaceae > Triticum > Triticum aestivum. The sequence goes on along the minus strand of NC_057806.1, from coordinate 262,911,945 downwards.
ATTGTTCTCTATACTATCTATTCTAGATCTCTCATGAAGTCTCTATCACACACACGATGACTCGCTTCCTTTGCGTCTCCATACACAGGCCAATTTTGAACAACATCAACCTTGTCTCCTTATCTATACGCCACTTCCGCACACAAACGACCCTCTCTCTCCCCCCTCTCTTCCTCTCTCTCCCTCGCTAGCTCTCTCTCTTGCTCTCACACCCCTCTCGCACACACACTCGATGTCTCTTCCAAATAGTATGCCCCCCACCCGTACCCATGCTATCCCGATACTACCCATGCCTTTGTCTCTCTTTGACACACATGTCACTCCATTCCCCCTTCCCTACTAGGTTTACATCATTAGTGGTCTGTCTTCTCCACCTACACACACACACTCCCTCTCTCACACACACGCACACACAAACACACACAAACACCCATCTATCTGGATCCTTCTTTTAAGACACACGCCCTTGCATATTCTCTCCAGATCCTGGTATGTATATATCCCCCTCTCTCAAGCTCACATGCACACCAAAATTCTCCATCCCTCTAACTCGCACATCTCTCCCCATGTCTGCATGTGTATCCCACACACTCACCCTCTTATTATGTCTATGTGTCTCCATGTTACACAACACAAAGCCCCATGCACATGTCTCTCTCTATCCTCCACACATAGAGACGTAAAGAATCTCTTATCATTGCCCCAATCTCTACACATACCACAAACACACGTTGTATCTCTCTCACATACACGCTCAACAAAGGTTTTCCCGTGAATAACTTACCGTCTATTCATCAACAGTCATGGAAGTACGGCGAACACGAGACATGAAAAATAAAAAATCTACACCTACGTAGACCACCTAGTATGACTACTAGGACTAAAGCAAGCCGAAAGCGCACCGCCGTCATGCCCTGCTTATCGGCGATGGGAAAACCTTTGTTTTGCACAGTCAAGAAGTTATCGTGCTAAGGCCCCACATGCTCAGCCGTTGAATAGAATGTAGATCCAATTTTATGGAAACAAGTATCGATAATACGTTTGTATATCCATACTTATATCTCTTCTCTTATAAAAAAACCGAGTTGGTGATGATGGTATGCCTGCCATCTTGCAATATAGACCGTCCGATCTATATCTGACGGATAGAATTTAAACTAAAAGATACCCGCACCTCTCTCCACATTTGCAGACAAGGCCTTCCCTCGTTCATCCTTATCTCCCTCAACCTCATTGTGAAATTAAAAAAGGAAGCCTCTGGAAGAAACTGGCATGTTGGTTGCTGCCGCCGTTGTCCATCCCCATGCCTCCGCTCAGTTCGACCACCAATCACCACCACGCCCCACTCCTCCTCACCTTATCTCTCCTATTTCTAGAGATATCATTCATTTTTACACATGGTATTACTCCCGCATGGTTCAACCACAACAGGTGTTTTATAAAAAAATGCATCTTGATGTTCCATGCAATGCATGAGCATCTTGCTAGTACTCCTACGGAAGGCTTAGTCGGTGATGATGGTGTGTTTGCCATCCGTCATTTCTGACCATTAGATCTACATCTAACGACTATGAGGTAAGTTGTTGCCTTTTCTCAACAACATCCCACTTCTCTACCAATTTGCAGAAAAACCCTTAATTAGTATCTTAAAACCAACCACATTCCTCCCTCACCTCACCAAAACAGCCCAAGGAATATATTCTGATTGAAACAATAATATATTTCTAATGATATATGTATATCAAAATTAGCGTGTTTTCTATCAAGTTTGTGAATAAGTATTATTCTAATTATGATCCGTTGCAACACATGTGAACATTGCTAGTATTTCCAACCATGCAACAAAATTGCTAGTATTTCCATAGTTTCGAGTTTTCCATCAAGATATTAGTCACTCATGGTTGATACTTAGTTTGAATTATGTACACATAGGCACTATGTCACAAGCCATGCTTATTGGCTTCCAAACCTTAACTTTCACTCCTACTTACAGTATGTAGAGTATTTAACAAAAAACTACCACTTTTAATCAGCCTTAGGAAGAAACTATTGTACAAAAAATAGCAAAACCATACCCAACATTTCTTATTGCGCGCCAAAAAACTACTACCTACTACCGATTAGGCTTGTTTAAACCCATTTATGAGAGGGTTGGCCCACACATCCGTGCTGACGAGGCAGTTTAAACCAACACATTTTGTTTAACCGTTGACACGGGGGATCCACATCTAACCTTTTATCCTATTCTTCCTCCTCCAATCATTGCTTTTCCTGAACATTACTTCAAACAGTTCTTATGCGTGTTCGTTGGTGGCCCCGGTGATGAGCGAGCTGGTCGCCGCTCCGCTGGACGGGTCGGACACCACGCTGGCCTCCTCACGGGTTGGTTGGCTGGGCCGAGCGTGACTCATGCATGAGCAAGCCGTCACGCTAGACTTTTCTCGAACCAGATGGCTAGCCTTAGCGCTGCGCGCATGAGCAAGCCACCGCACCGCCATGTCAACCTAGCTAGCAAACCTTGCAGACAAGCAGCTGGATGCATCTAGTAGGGTGTGTGCTTTCTTGGCTAGTTAGCGGCCGCGAGCGCCGGACAGAGCTGTCATCTGGGCTACCGCAAGATGGGCTCTGCGCTGCCGACGCTTTTGACCATGTCTTTTGCCGGCGGTGGTTCCTGCGTCCCATGGCCGAGGATGACTGGGTGGACGGGCCGGAGGTAGGAGGTCACTTCGGGATTTTTGTCCAGACTGACATGTAGGTCCCACAAGTCATAACACCTAACTTGCCAGTTGAATAGAAGGCATTGACTTAAGGGGCGACATGGGCTGAAACATGCATATAACGGCACTTTGTAGAGTAGTCATTTCTTGGTATTAGTGGTTTCTTGTAAGGAACAATGTACTAGCGACAAAAGGCGATTCTAGGTTGTGTTGTACTCCAACGAGTACTACTAGTGATCGCTGAGTGTATAGCTCATTTTGTCGGTTGGATATCGTGGCTCGCATACTAGAGTAGTACTCCTATATATCAATTTACACCATGCAAGCAAAGTTTCTTGACTGCGTGCTCGCCCTAGCCGCACCTTGCTTGCAGCTTCCTCATCAGCTACCATATTTACTAGTGTCTCACAATTAAGCCCGAGGAGCCAGAAAAGCCTGGCGCGACATTGGAAACTATGCAATATGGCTATGTATGTAAAGTGCTACTCTACTACTCTATAGCTTGTGGCATTGCACGCATGGACTTCGCTCCATTATCGACTCTATAAAAGAAATTCCTCTTGACATGATTTTTTTTGTTTTGAAATGGAGGCAAAAGCTTTGCCTCATCTCATTCATAAAGAAGGAACTAAAAAAGTTCGATGAGATCCATTACACCTCCACAAATGGAAGCGAAAAGCCTAGTGTCGCTGTATCAAATAACTCAAATGTTCTACGCCCCAGTGATCGTCGCAGATAAACATGCTGCTAGTGTGTCCCTGAGAGGACTGGCTGAGTAGGCCAGCTACATGCTTGAATAGAGCAGGGAGAGTATGCACTACGCAGGTGTACTTTCTCAGCATTGATAGTACAATGATGGTTCTAGAGAACAGTAGTACCCTCCACTTGTAACTGTAGCTCCTTGGCCTTGAGATTTAAGAGTTCAAAACTGGTGTAGTATAGAAGTACAGTACATCGCACTACTAGTTGAGAAAGTACTACTACTACTGCTACAGTAGTACGTCGTAAATAATAGCCTCACCATCATAGGGCACAAGGCACTACCACTATGCGTGCCCGCATAACTTCCTTAGCGAAGGGACGAGGCCCTGCGGCTACGCTCTTATCTCCTCCTCGCCAGTTCCCCTCCCCCCGAAGAGACCAAGGCAGTTCGTCGTTGCTCCCATGGATTCGCTAGGCGGTTCTCCTCCTCATCGGGGCTGGGAGACCTTGGATAACGATCCTCTTGGATAAATCGCACGCTGCTCCGACGTCCTCACCGCCGCAAGACTCGGTTCTTCCTACACCAACTTTTTTAAGACAATGGTTAAACAGGCTTGGGAAAAGGCCATGCTTGTTGGTCTTCCATGTGTCCTCGAGGAGAATATTATTCTATGGGACAATCCATTGAATAGTCAACCGCTCCCTGGCCATGGTTGTATGTTGCCTCCGCTAGAGTTTCCAATGTTGAGAGGTAGTCAGATTTTGTCCGATGAGCAGGTCAGTCATGGACTTTGATCATGTAGTGTATATTCTAAATATAGTACTTAGTTATTCCATCCCATAATTTCTCTACTGCCCACCATCTTATATATAGGTCTGGGTTGGTGCCAACGAAGATTGGCTTGCATACCTTCGGCCGGATACCACCATCATTTTGCACAACATCCACAACAGTGCGGCCGTCCCCGTAGACCCCTTCCCCAGCATTGGGATCGGCCTTCCGGACTGGCTAGGCTTGAATACATATGATGTTGCCTAGATGAGATTGAAGAAGATAGCAATTGCGGACCCGCCAACAAAGCGACACGGCTATGACGATTACTATCTCATCAAGGTGGTCGACATAAGGATTGCCATCAATACACGAGGTAGTAACGGCAGAGGCTGGCACCTGTTGGCCGCGGCATATTTGTACCCCTACACGTTCATAGACGCCATGTGCCATGTAGGCCGCATATTCGCGAGGACAAGCCGGGGGACTTTTTTCATCTGGTTGCCATCCTATGGTACATGAGATGACAAACGGAATGCACAAATCATCATTTGCATCCCCAACGGCACTCCATTATTGTACAGGAACTAGTCATCCCCTGATCAAAATAATATCACCGATCCTAGATGTGCATCTGCATCCGCGATTCGGTCTAACCTGGAACCTTGTAGCTGACTTTGCCATATTGGGATCAACTATCTTAGCATTCGTTACTCACGGTACCACTGATGTGCAACATGTTCACACAATCTCCCACGATCGGACCATCACCATCTACCCAGGTATTCTATTTTCTCATTACTGTGTGTTAGAGTATTAGTACTTGTTAGTTATTTTATTTTCTTGACTGGGACATGTTTACTATACTATTACTACAAATTAGTATTATATTTTTAACCCTCTTGCCTTCTCTTTCATTTAGTACTACTTACAGATACTTGTACTTTTTACATTGGAGGACGCGTATAGCTAGCTAGGCCCTTGAAGACTTGAACCCTCTAGCTCCCACCATTTTTGTTTCTCCATGTCTTACTATCTCATCCATGTAGCCAAGAGTGGCTATATATAATAAGCCAGTTATTTTACTCCCTCTATACCGGAGTAGTACTATTTGCTTCACAATATTATTGATCACCATATTTGAGCACAAGATTATTATGCAAGGACCTTGACCATGTACGTCACCATGTGTCTAGATCTGAGATGCCGTGTGTACCATATGAACGGCGCCGAGTTCGACCTCCATGATGCTATGTGGGTGCCGAGGAACACTCTTGGAGGGTACTCAATTTTCATTAGGGACAGCTACCCCATTGTGAAGCGGATGCCACCTTCCATGCACGACACCGAAGTCCTGCTGTTCATGAAGCATGGTTGTGTCTTCAGTGCGCACCGCCGGATGAACGACATGTTGGGACACGCTATCCCTGATTTATGTGGCTTCAACTTGGATGAGTCTCCATCATGTGGAACCGCACTAGAAAGCTGCGACAATGATTCTGGTTGCCCACCGCTATGTATCGTGCCATCTATGAAGAACACCTAGGACTGGAACCTGGAGGAAGACATGGAGCCCATCTATAATGTGTAAGTGGAATATGGTAAATTGTGAATGGTAGCGCTATGAATATATGTAGACTAGTCGTGCAAATATTTATCACATGAAGTGGAGATGAACTTGTGTGGCATACTGGCATTTATACTTTATAATTTATTACTAGGAAATGTGTTATGTGTACGTGCAACTTGTATGGCTGTTGCACGGGCTCCAACATGCTCTGTGAGAAAAAAGGTGGCACAACTTTGGATATAGGTGAGATGGCGGCATCATACAGTAGCATCATTTTCTATAGCTGTAGTACTCCTACTAGGACGACAACTCCTATAAAACCTTGCATTTGGCTCTTTGCCTCTTCGGGAGGTTCAATAGTTCGTACTCCTTTGAACCTTGCACTTGGATCTTCGCCTCTTTGGAAGGTCCATCAATGATGATACTACAATACAATATGCTTCTGGCAATTTGACACCGAATGAAATGTTGCGCGTCCACCGTGAGGGCGAGGGAGAGGGTGTTGTAGTCGAAACCTTCTCCTCGTCCTGCGAGCCACCGCGCGCGTTGGCGAGGGAGAGCACGTTGGCGTATGAAGTAAGAAAGCTTCTCATCATCCTGTGAACCACCGCGGGTGGGCGAGGGAGAGGGCATAGTAAGCAAGCTTCTCCTCATTCGGCGAGTTGACGGGACACATCAAAGTAGTACTACTAGTCCATTCTGCGTCCTTTCCGGTTAATATGGCTTAATTTGAAACGAGAAAAATACACTAGCGGTCAACATTTGTAACAATATGCTCATTACAGTCACTATATAGTTTTGTGGTGATCATATGGTCACTAGCTCACAGTAGAGCACCGTATTGCACCCTACTGACCGGCCACATAGTCCGCGCGACACATTGTTGGCTGGTTAAATTGACACCTAGTTTCTGGGTCCCACCTGTCAGTTGGCAGAACAAATAAATCATTTAAACAAAACTTTTTGCAGGCGCGACAGGAGTCCAACCCTTGCGCGCAAACCACCCTGGTTGTGTATGTGAGTGCATGCACGTGTACTCCCTCGGTCCATGAAAACCTATACATCTAGCATTAGAAATTTTTCCAACAAAGTGTTTACATCTACACTTCCAATACACTTAGCCTTTAATATAATCGTGATTAACTAATGCACCAACTTGGGCACTAGCTAGAGGCTAGATGTCTATCCTTAATTACAGCATGCAACAACCTTCATTTAATCTTCTTCTCTCAATGGTCACAGGCACACATACGTCTGCTACTTTTGGGTGTTAATTACGCCATGAAGTTCCGGTTCCTCTTGGTCAATGTGTAAATCTCTATATGTACAGTCTTTCATGGACAGAAGGAGTAGGTTGAGCACTTGAGTGTGAGCATGTGTGTTGCGTCGTGTGCTATGTGCTGCGTGGATGTGTGAGTGTTGCATGCGTGCATGTGTGTGTGTGAGTGTTGCATGTTGCATGGATGCATGCATGATGCTTTTACTCCCTCACATTGACTTGTTCATATTTCAAGCTTCATTAAAATGTTGCATGCAAGAATTAAGGGAAAACTCACCAATGCGCGTAAAAGTTCTGGTCATTTGTTCCTCAGGCATGCATTCCAATTAATACGTACGTAAACCGAATTTTCTTGAGGAAAACCTGCCCATTATTGAGTACTTTCAAAAAATATCTTCGGGCACTCATCATTTACTACTACCTTGGTTGATGATTTTTTATTGACCTGCATATAAACCTTCGTCCTGGTTTAATGGTTCCATTTGTACTTAGTGTAAAATTTTGACCGTAAATTTAACTAACAAAGTGTCAATGCATGTCATAAAAAACTATACCATTGAAAACTATGTTCAAATATGAATCCAATGATATGATTTTTGATGACATGTGTCGGTGTCAAAACCGGTGAATCTCGGGTAGGGGGTCCCGAACTGTGCGTCTTAGGCAGATGGTAACAGGAGGCAGGGGACACGATGTTTGCCCAGGTTCGGGCCCTCTTGATGGAGGTAAAACCCTACGTCCTGCTTGATTGTTCTTGATGATATGAGTATTACAAGAGTTGATCTACCACGAGATCAGAGAGGCTAAACCCTAGAGCTAGCCTATGGTATGATTGTTGTTGTTCTACGGACTAAAACCCTCCGGTTTATATAGACACCGGAGGGGGCTAGGGTTACACAGAGTCGGTTACAAGGAAGGAGATCTATCCGTATTGTCAAGCTGGCCTTCCACGCCAAGGAGAGTTCCATCCGGACATGGGACGGAGTCTTCAATCTTGTATCTTCATAGTCCAACAATCCGGCCAAAGGATATAGTCCGGCTGTCTGGATACCCCCTAATCCATGACTCCCTCAGTAGCCCCTGAACCAGGCTTCAATGACAATGAGTCCGGCGCGCAGATTGTCTTCAGCATTGCAAGGCGGGTTCCTCCTCCGAATACTGCATAGAAGATTTTGAACACGAGGATCGTGTCTGGCTCTGCAAAAAAAGTTCCACATACAACCGTCGAGAGAATAATATTTTCACAAATTTAATATGCCGACGTATTTCGCAGTGTGACATCACACCACAGCCAGGTCTTTATTCGAATCGTTTTTCATAACCAATCTCAGCGTGTTTCGCGAGGCGGTTTCCTTGGCACGTCTTGTCGAAGCAGAGATCGTGTCCCCTTTATTACGGGATTCTCATCAATACGGACGTGGGTAACCCAACCGCGCCATCAATTACGACGCTTGGGGGATAAGCGAGTTTTACCAGGATGGTGGGGGCGCATAGTTTTGTCCGCCCTTATAAACGGATAAGGTTTCACCTTTTTCTACCCACGCCTTCTTCCTCCTTGCTCATCCATTCTCACGCACTCGAGCTGCAGCGCCCAAGTCCACACCCTTCTCCTCAACTCTCTCCAAACATGTCCGGAGCGGGAGGCAAGTGGATGGTCTCCTCTATCATGGAGGGCACATAAAAAAACTACGTGGGGCCGGATACTTAGTCGCGGATATCGCGCACCGGCTGCCAGCCGCGGGGCAGATCGTCCCTACTCCGGAACCTTACAAAAGGGTGGTTTTCCTCCCCCACTTCGTCCGCGGACTGGGGTTTCCCCTCCATCCATTCATCCGCGGCCTTATGTTCTATTATGGGCTGGACTTTCATGATCTGGCCCCGAATTTCATCCTCAACATCTCGGCGTTCATCGTCTTGTGCGAGGCTTTCCTCCGCATCCGGCCTCACTTCGGCCTGTGGCTGAAGACCTTCAATGTCAAGCCGAAGGTAGTAGGCGTCCAACAAGCGGAATGCGGCGGAGCCATGGTGGGCAAAATGCCCAACGTTACATGGCGCGAGGGCTCCTTCGTGGAGACCATAAAGGGGTGGCAATTGGGATGGTTCTACATCACTGCGCCGCGCGACACCAACTGGGCGGCGGCCCCCGAGTTTCGATACAGAGTCCCCACTGGCCTCACTTCCTGGAAGGAGAAGGGCCTGTCCTGGGGCTCATCGGTGGACCTGGACGGACTCCAGAAGTGTATCAGGAACATGATAGGCAAGAAAATCAAGCTTGTCAACATAGTCCAGGTCATGCTCTTCCGTCGGATCCTCCCGTGTCAACAACGGGCTTTCCACTTATGGGAGTTCGACCCGGCCCAGCACCAGACTCTACGCGAGCTCTTCGACATGACGCATAAGGATGTCTGGAAGGTGCTGTTCAAGGGCGCCGAGGTCCTCCCTTCTCTTACCAAGGACCGCGGGCTAAGCGCGTAGCGCCCTGCAAATCCGGTAAGTTATGTACATCTGGTAGGGTATTTATTTCCCATAGCTTAACCATGTGCGGGGTCTGACATCCCATGCCTTTGACAGGACTGGGTGGAGACATCAGAGCAGATTAACTATCCGGCCCCTCTGCCCGAAGACCCTGCAGACGCTCTCCTGACGGAGATGCGGACTCTGGCTCCTTATGAGGTGCCGGAGAAGACCAAGAAGAAGGCCACGGGAACCCGAAAGAGTTCCCGGTGCCAGGTGGTATCGGACTCATCGTCCGATAACTCCGAGACGCACTCCTCCGTGAAAACGAGGATGAGGAAAATGAAGATTCTCCCCTCCGGCCGGGGGAGACAAGAAAAGGAAGGCCGCCCCAACCGGGGAGGCTGAAGGGTCCAAGAAGGGAAGGACTCTCCTTCCAGACTGTTCCACCACCGCCACCGATGGCGAAGATGAGTGGTTACTCAGGGCCAAGCCCCTGGCAAAGTCGTAAGTATTCGGATACCAGAGTAACTCATAGCATACTTTTGTTGCACTGCTTCTCCTAACGTCGAATATGATTACGCAGTCCGCCCCGAGCCCATATCGACGTATCCTCGTCGGACGGTTCCTTGGACTCGTCGGATATGAATAGTGATACACTTCCAACCGCCTCCTCTCCTCGCCCTATGGACGATGTCGAGGTACTGTCTCAAGGGGCACCGAGCCGGGGAGAGATAGTCCCGGAGGCGCCTCAAGGCTACCTTCCGGACTCCAGGCGCGAAGGGAGCAAGACTCCCAAGGGTTCCAAGTTCGGCCCCCAGCCGAACACCGCGTCGGAACCTCCAGTGGTTCCGAACTCCGGCAGGCGGCCCCCTTCCAAGAGGGGCAAGCCGCCTGTGCTGGTGACCTCTGTCCATCCAGAGGCACAGGACAACCTGCTGGGAGCGCTTCGCGGCGCTTCCATCAACGAAGAGCACCACACTATTATGAGTGCGGTGATCAAGAAGGTTCAGTCCGCCAAGAGCGGACTGAATAAATCCTGTGCCAGCCTTCTAACAGGCTTTGAGGTAAGTATTTAAAATATAGGAAAATATTACCGCATAGACAGTAGCCCCTGATGCTCTGTTTGGTGTTCACAAAGAAAAGCCGAATAGTGGATCAAATAACATCTGCAGGAGTCTAATATAAGTATGTCTATATGCGTATGCAGGCTTCACTGCTGACCTCTGCCACATTGACTGCGGAGGTCGCTGCACTGAAGCAGAACCTCTAGCAGTCCGAGAAAGAGCTCGGTCTTGCCAAGAGGCAGCTCGAGGAGAACAAAGGTAAGTAATGCCTTGTCTATGTATATATATATATAAGATGCAGTTGCAAAATGATAGGATCATCATGGATGTGCCAGGGGCCACGACCGAAGTGGCGACCCTGAAGCAAGTGTTGTCCGAGGCCGAAAATAAAGCGGCCAAGGAGCGCACTGAGTGGGAAAAACAAGAGGCACAGGTGGGCGAGGTGCAGCAAGAGCTCCAGGCTCTCGTGAAGAAGCAGGAGGCTTTGGAGCTTGACTCGAAGATGCGATAGTCCGAGCTTGCCGCGGCCCTCGAGAGCACAAAGCATGCCAAGGCCGAAGCCCAAAAGGCCCTCCAGGAAATTGAGGCAATGCGGAAGATAGCAGCGGGTAAGGCATTCATTATGCAAAGCAAGCATGTGAAACTAAATTACTTGTTACTTACCCAAGTCTGGAGCTCTCCAGGAGCATTCGCAGATTTGCCCCGCAGCGTGTCAGATGCCGTGAAGTATTACCAGGCCAAGGTGGGAAGCTCGACGGAGAAGTTGTTCTGGTCTCAGTATACTGGGACCGAACACCCGATGCCTGTGAGCGACCAGCTAAAGCAACTGGTCGAGCTGCACAAGGTGGCCGAACAGGCCATGAGGGGCCTTATAGTCCGGATGTTGCCTGGCGACTCCCTTCCCAACAGCTACTTCGGCCTGGTGAGGCGGCTTGTGGATGCCTGCCCATGGCTGGAAGTCATAAAGCGGTCCGTCTGCATCGAAGGTGCACGCCGGGCTTTTGCCCGTGCGAAGGTGCACTGGGCCAAGATGGACGCCGAGAAGCTGGTGAAGGAGGGGCCGCTGTAGGGCAAGGAGCATTGCCACCCCGAAATGTATTATGAGGGTGTCCTGAAGGGTGCCCGTCTTGTGGCGGACGAGTGTGCGAAGGATGTAATTTTTGAATGAACTTGCTCGTGTGATCCTGTATTATGAAAACTTGTTCATATGCGTTATGCAATGCTTGTTTGAATTTAAAATATTACCTTCTGTGTGGTTGTTTGTTAAATATGAGAGATGGCCAGTCGTCGGCTTCTGCCCCCATGCCACGAGTGCTGGGGTGTTCGGGATAAATATGAGCACTCTTTTTCCCATTGTTGGGTCCTTCGAGGGAGGTGCTCAGCACAACGAACAAGGCAATCGGACTATAATGCTTTATCACTCTCACTTAGCCATAGAAGTCTACAATTTTCAATTTTGGCAAAGCCCCTAGTATTCGGAAGGCCGAATTCTGGGCGCTATACACGCCTTAAGACGGACAAAGCCGACTCCTCGCTCTAAGTGGCATAAGTATTTAGGGACTCGAGACCTCTCGAACAGCGACCAGCTCTCACCTTATCATGACAGTCAGTTTTAGCTTTCTCTACTGAGGTGCTTGCCCAGATGAACCGGGGCACAATTGCAGTATTTCTCCCAGTGCTACCTTAGCCGATATAGTGGAACGTAAGGTACCAAAACATGGGAGCCAGGCAAACCCAACTATTGTCCCAAGACATGATTCGGAGCTGATGCATATAATGCTATAAGTTCGGGGTGCCGCACTGTCGAAAGTGTTCGGACTTCTCACGCCGTAATATGGGGTACGCTTAAGCCCCTGGCGTATTGGCTGTACCAGAGTGTATGGGTGCTGAATGGCATGAATGAACATATATATAAAAAAGAATAGAGAATGCGGTAATAGTCTAGTGCTATGCATTGTTTATTCAAGAAGGTGCATCGAAGCAAAATGATACAAGTAGTGCGATAAGCAAGAAGCCGGACTATTTGACATGTCCCCTCCAAGGGCAAGCTAAGGAATGGTATTTAAAGCAAGTATTTCACTCGTTGTCAGAGACCACCTGGGAGTTCCATGGTGCGACATAGCTTTCTGCCTCCTTGGTTGTTGCATCGTGTGTCTGGCAATCGTACTGCCGGACGGGGTTTCTAGAGAGTAAAGTCCTGAAAGAGAGAAAAATAACAAAGTGGGAAGCCCCTAGTGCGGTTGAGCCGCGTCTTTGGGCGTGCCGTAGTCGTGCCCCCTCCCCACCTATGCCCATGATATTTTCAATGCCTAATTATGTATGTGTGACACGGATTTCGCCGTTTGGCTGGGACTGGGATGGGGGCCGCATTGCTATGCGAGCTCGAAACGTGCCAGGCGGTCTTGTTGCCGATTACTCCGGGCGCGCTTGAAGGTGTCCGGGTGTTTAATCGCCGAACTGGTGGATTGCCTTAAGAGGCTGCTTTGTGCTTCTACTGCGAGGGCCGCAGTGTGCTCCTCCGTGCGGAGAGAGCGCTCTGTGTTTCCATTGACTCTGATGACCCCTCGAGGTCCTGGCATCTTGAGCTTGAGGTATGCATAATGTGGTACCGCATTGAATCTCGCAAATGCGGTTCGCCCGAGCAGTGCATGATAGCCACTGCGGAACGAGACTATATCGAAGATTAACTCCTCGCTTCGGAAGTTTTTCGGGGATCCGAAGACCACCTCTAGTGTGACTAAGCCTGTGCAATGGGCCTCTACACCTGGTATGATGGCTTTGAAGGTCGTTTTTGTGGGTTTGATCCTTGAGGGGTCTATACCCATTTTGTGCACTGTGTCCTGATAAAGCAGGTTCAGGCTGCTGCCGCCGTCCATAAGGACTCGAGTGAGGTAAAATCCATCGATGATTGGGTCTAGGACCAGTGCGGCGAATCCACCATGACGTATACTAGTGGGGTGGTCCTTGTGATCGAAGGTGATCGGACAGGAGGACCATGGGTTGAACTTTGGGGCGACTAGCCCGAACGCATATACGTTCCTTAGCATACGCTTCCGCTCCCTCTTGGGGATGTGGGTTGCGTATATCATGTTCACCTTCCGCACTTGTGTGGGGAACCTCTTCTGTCCTCCGGTGTTCGGCGGCCGAGGCTCCTCCTCGTCATTGCTATGTAGCCCCTTATCTTTGTTTTCGGCATTTAACTTGCCGGCCTTCTTGAACACCCAACATTCCCTGTTGGTGTGGTTGGCTGGCTTGTCGGGGGTGTCGTGTATTTGGCACGAGCGATCGAGTATACGGTCCAAACTGGACGGGCCCGGAGTGCTTCTTTTGAATGGCTTTTTCCGCTGACCGGGTTTAGAGCCTCTGAATCCGGCATTGACTGCCATATCCTCGGTATTGTCATTGTTGATGCGGCGCTTCTGTTTGTTGCGACATGACCTGCCATTGCTATCCTTGGTATCCGAAGTACCATGGTTCTTTGATATGTTATTGCTTCGAGCCAACCAGCTGTCCTCTCCCGCGTAAAAGCGGGTCATGAGTGTCGTGAGGGCTGCCATATATTTCGGCTTTTCCTGGGTAAGGTGCCGGGCGAGCCACTCGTCGCGGATGTTGTACTTAAAAGCTGCTAGGGCCTCTACATACGGACAGTCGACGATTTGATTTTTCTTTGTTAGGAACCGTGTCCAGAATTGCCTGGCCGATTCCTCTGGCTGCTGAATTATGTGGCTCAAGTCATCGACATTTGGTGGTCGCACATAAGTGCCCTGGAAGTTGTCGACGAATGCGGCTTCCAGATCCTCCCAATAGCCAATGGATTCTGCTGGCAGGCTGTTGAGCCAATGCCGAGATGGTCCTTTGAGTTTGAGTGGGAGGTATTTGATGGCGTGTAGATCGTCATCACGGGCCATGTGGATGTGCAGGAGGAAGTCCTCGATCCATACCGCAAGATCTGTTGTGCCGTCGTATGATTTGATATTTACAGGTTTGAAACCCTCTGGGATTTGGTGATCCATTACTTCATCTATGAAGCATAGGGGGTGTGCGGCGCCTCTGTACTGGGCTATATCACGACGCAGCTCAAATGAGTCTTGTCCGCTGTGTTCGGCCTGGCCGGATTTACTTTTACTGTATCCGGCGTGACGGTTATCGTCTCGCATAGTGGCGCGCCCTTGTGATCCGTAGATCGATCTTGCGTTTTTTGCTTTGTCGTCCAATACGTCTCGCAGGTCTAGCGTGTTTCCTCGTGCCTTGATATTTTTATTTGAGTGGCGTCGGGGTGCGGGCTGAGCTTTTGGCTGAAATGCCTCTCTGTCGCGGCCACGAGGTGGCCGATCAGGCGCGTCATACGCTGGAGATGTAGGTTTTAATGCTTCCTCCTCTAGTCGGGGTAGCAACCTGCGCTTTGGGTAACTCTTGGAGGGGCGTTCGAGTTCATATTGCTCAGCCGCAAGGACTTCATTCCATCTGTCAGCTAGCAAATCTTGATTAGCTTGATGATGTTGTTTCTTTTTCTTAAGGCTATTTGCCGTGGCTATAAGCCAGCGCTTGAAGCGCTCTTGCTCGACGGGATCCTCAGGCACGACAAATTTGTCATCGTCGAGGCTTGCCTCGTCTTCGGAGGGAGGCATGTAATTATCATCCTCCACCTCTCCATTTGCCGCTCTCTCGGGAGGGCTGGCTTCTCCGTCCTCCTGCTCTAAATCTTGCTGGAGGGGATTGTCGTTATCTTCGGCACTGTCCGGAGTGCTATTATCTCCTGTGCCGGTATCACCGCTTTTGCTTTGACGAGACTTAGATCGGCACCACTGACGTCGGCGCTTGGGTTGCCTCTTGGAGGGGTCATCCTCCGCTGTCCCGACGCCATTGCCTTCTTTGGGTGTGTCCACCATATATATATATATATATATATATATATATATCATATGATGAGGTGGATGTACAGTGCCCTGTGGGCGGTGGTTCTTGTTCGTCTCCTGCATCGTCGTCCATACCGTTGATGCCTTCGGAGTCAAAGTCGAGCATGTCGGTCAAATTGTCGACAGTGGCTACTAAGTGGGTGGTGGGTGGGCGGCGAATTTCTTCGTCATCCGCATCCCAGTCCTGCCGGACATAGTTTGTCCAGGACTCTCCTGACAAGGAGACCTTAATGAGTTCAGTATGTCACCAAAGGGCGAGTGCTGAAAGATATCCGCGGAGGTGAACTCCATGATCGGCGCCTAGTCGGATTCGATAGGCACGGGCGCAGGCGGTTCGGAGTCCGTGGCCGGGGAAGAATCCGACAGTTCGGCGTCACGACTCCCGTGAAGGGTAAGGTCGATACTCGGCTCGATTGCCGTTGAGGATGCGGCCTCCATGGCGGGGTCTATCCACCCATCATGGATGGCGCAATTGGCTCCGAATTGAGGGTTGGAGTGGTTGCCAGTGCGATCTCCCGAACACTGTCCGATGGTAGAGCTAAATCATGCTCATCGTGACTGTGTGGCGCACTCGGCAGGGGCTCGAATCCGTCGAAGATCAAGTCTCCGTGGATATCGGCCATGTAGTTTAAGCTTCCAAACCTGACCTGGTGGCCAGGGGCGTAACTCTCGATCTGCTCGAGATGGCCAAGCGAGTTGGCCCGCAGTTCGAAGCCACCGAATACAAAGATCCGTCCGAGGAGAAAAGTCTCACCCTGGACTGCATCGCTATCGATGATTGAAGGAGCCATCAAGCCTAATGATGAAGACACAGAGGAACTCTCAATGAAAGCACCAATGTCGGTGTCAAAACCAGTGGATCTCGGGTAGGGGGTCCCGAACTGTGCGTCTTAGGCGGATGGTAACAGGAGGCAGGGGACACAATATTTACCCAGGTTCGGGCCCTCTTGATGGAGGTAAAACCCTACGTCTTGCTTGATTGTTCTTGATGATATGAGTATTACAAGAGTTGATCTACCACGAGATCAAAGAGGCTAAACCCTAGAAGCTAGCCTATGATATGATTGTTGTTGTCCTACGGACTAAAACCCTCCGGTTTATATAGACACCAGAGGGGGCTAGGGTTACACAGAGTCAGTTACAAGGAAGGAGATCTACATATCCGTATTGTCAATCTTGCCTTCCACGCCAAGGAGAGTTCCATCCGGACACGGGACGAAGTCTTCAATCTTGTATCTTCATAGTCCAATAGTCCGGCCAAAGGATATAGTCCGGCTGTCCGGATACCCCCTAATCCATGACTCCCTCAACATGCATGAACAGTTTATTAGTTAAATAGATGGTCATAGTTTGACACAAAATACTACTAGAACTCCTACATTGGCCCTGTTTGGATACTCTAACTTAGCAAGAGATTAGATTTAGTTTCTAGCTAATGACTAACCCTGAACTAACTCTAGACAAAGAGAAGTTTGGATGACAGGGTTAGATTGACAATAAATGCACTTGGAGAACTAGCTCCAATTAGCACCTCTTGGGTGGGATAGTTTTTTTGGTGGGTTAGATGCAACTATCTCAAACTAGCCCTCATGTTTGGATACGTTAGGGATATATGAGCCAAACTAGCTCTAACCCATGGATCCAAACAGGGCCATTGTTGGTGCCGGGTGCCTTGGCCAATGTTTTATCTTGTTGGACAGGATGAGAGTAGAGGCATACGGATACTATACTGTAGATAGGAAATCTTGGCGATCCGTTATTCCCCATATCAGTCAGATAGAACTATTCAATTAGTCTTCATAGTGAAGTGACAATACACGCTACAACAGATGGGACAAATAATTAATAAGCTAAACCAGCGTGTCGGTGTTACTAAATCAGCCTTACACAGTACTGCCATCATGTTTGCCAGTGGAGCATACTTCCGCAAATATGCCTACACACCTCTCTCTTTGATTAACTAACATATGGGCCTCTTGAGGTAGACCCACATGTCATCTGATTAACATTTACACTCCGAAGGACGGTATATCCTAGTTGTAGTACTAGTAGTATCGAGAATTTAATGCACTTTCTTCCCCTTCTTTCCCTCTTCTTCCTCCTCTCTTCTTCCTCCTCTTCTCTTCCTCATCATCGCCCGCACACCATTTTCCCCCGCTCACTGCTCGCTTACCCGCGCCGTCTTCCTTGGTAGCTCGCGCGTACCACATCCCCCCCCCCCGCTCACTGCTTGGCCACACACGCCATCTTCTTCGCTCGCCCTCCCGAATCCACTTACCCACTCGCTCACAAGCACCGACCCCCAGTCACTCAGCGCCCTAAAAAAACCTATGGCAGAACCTACTGACACGCAGAGCCGTGATTGGACTTCCCTCCTTGATGTTCTCTTCGAGCAGATCTATAATCATATGGACCTGCTCAGCACCGTGTGTCTGGCCGAATGCTCGGTGTCTTTGTACCGTCTACTAGTCTGCAATCGGCGGGCCCTTTTCAAGACACCCTGCTTGCTGATGCCCAATCCTCGCAGGTGGCCCAGACACCGACTTGACGATCCTACGGAGGTTGCCATGGTGCCCCTCGACATGCTACCACTACCCGTCCACCTATCCTTCTTGCATGGCCACTACTGGGCCGGCATGAAGACCAATTGGATTATCCTCATCCACCAATCCAGTAGTTCGTGGCATCTCGTGGATATCTACACCCAGCGAGAGATCGCCCTTCCATTGTTGGATACCGCCGGCATCGAGCCTCGTGGCCTGTCGGATACTCCTGCCTACTACGCACGAGACGCGTCGAGCTTTTGGTGCGACCTCCATTTGCTGAAGGTTGTAATCTACGAAGTGCCCGCACCATCAAAAGACTACATGGATTACAAGCACATTGCCTTGTTCGACATGGGATTAGTCTATCTGGAATCTGGTCACCATAGATGGTTATGGCTCATCATCGATCCTATTGAGCCTCCATTTATGTCTGATGCTATAGTGCACGATGGCATCATTTACGCGGTCGACGCACAGATTGGCTAGCTATACTTGTGGAATCTATCATCGTGTAACTGTTCTATCTCATCCCATCTTTACCTTATGAATATGACTGCCTGTTGATTGTTAGAAATTTAGAATAGATAAGTTCCTTTGCAATTTCTAATAAGGTCAAGTATTGTTGGAATATTTGCTCTAAAACAATTTGGATGCAAAGAAAATAATGTGTGTGTGTGAGAGAGAGGAATAGCTAGAACATAATTTGGGTTCTGTCCTAGGCAGAGAAGTGTTTAGTGAGGTCATTTTGCAAAGGTTTTTGGTTTTTGAAAAGACCACTATTTTTCAAGGAAAAGAATTTATGCAAATTTTATTCTAAAGATGATCCCTTCCTAGACTTTTAGCTTTAGACCAAAAAACAAAAGTATTTAGCTATAAATAAAAAACAGTAGCTATGGCATTTAGCTATAAACAAAAAACAGAATTTTTTTTCTTTTTGAGAACTTGGTTAAAGTAAGTGTTGCTATGTAAACAAAAAACAAGATTGATGTTATATGATATATGTCATTGATGTTCATTTGCATATTCCATTATTATGCAACATTGAAGTGGTTCGATTGTGCCCAAGTGGCCTTTTGTTGTTTGTAGGGAATGATTCCGAGTGGCCAATGTTTTGCCGGAATGTTGATTCATGTCTGTTTCGGCAAATTTCAGGCGCTCTATTTGTCCAGTTTGTAGGACAGGTCATGCCAAAATTTTCCGAGCATTTCGGCATGACTTGTGCTACTAACTAGGACATATCGAGTGCCCGGGATTTGCTGCAACGGGAATGAATCAACATTCCTGCAAAACATTGGCCTTTTCATGTCATTATTCATTTTATTAGGTCTAGAATTAATTGACTAGATTTAATCATAGGAAACATGGCTAGCAACGATGAAGGACAGGGTTCTGGTGATTGCAACGATGATGCGACAGCAGACGCCTATTTGAACCTTCTCGATGAGCAACGGTTGTTGTAGGGCCCACCTATCACATCCGAGACTGAGACCGACATCAAGACCGGCCTGACACTAAAGCTGGCACCGAGACCGGCACCAAGACTGACAAAGACGGTATAGAACCGACACCAAGAGGCAACGACGCCCAATCCAGCTCATCACTACTAGACTGGTGGTCACGGAGGTGGACGACGGCAATTTTGAGCCAAAAGAGCTTGCGAAAGCACGCGCATGCTACGACAATCAAATAGGCTGCATCCCACAGGCAACCGCCACCATCAGCGATGAGAAACTAAAGAAGATACCGGATATGAAGGAGTCCCTCCTAACTAATCTACACCAGGTATTCTTGTTCCCGGGCCGGGATGAAATCAAATATACTGATCCAGATAAAGACTCGTCGATAAAGAAGATAAACAAACATGCCATGGGCAAGTATAGCGGCACGTTGTCCGCCTGGAAAGTAAGGGTGAAAGCAAGGATCATCGACAAAAAGGAACCCTACTTGGAGATTGTAAAGGATAATCCGACAATTACGAAAGAGCAGTTTGAAATATTCAAGGCGGCTTGTGTTGCCGAAGCTGCCAAAGAAAAGTCGGAGTACATGAAGGGGCTTCAAGAGAGGAACATGGGGTGCCACCACCTTGGAAGTCATGGTTACACGGGGAAGAGGTCCATATGGGCCAAGGAGGACGCGGAATGCGAAAGTCTAGGCATCCTAGACCCCTTGGCGGAGTTCACCGTCCCGCAAGAGCGTGACGTCATCAGGGCCCGGTACCATAATTTTAGCTTCTGATCAATTCGACTGCATGTTTATTCATATTTGTAAATGATCCTTGTTCCTTTTGCAGAAAGAGCAGCACGGGATTGCGGATGAAAGCGACTCACCATCTGAGGCGTTGGCTAGGCCCAAGTGGGACACCCCATGATGAAGCTACGTATGTAGGGTAGGGTCATAGACCTGACCTAGACATCCTCCTCTAGGACATCACCCTAAAGCCAGGATCATTCAAAGGGTACCATCATCCACTCGACCAGAGACATTCCACTTGGAAGAATCAATGTCACTCGACCGTCGCAGAAGTCACCCGACGGATAGAAGAGCTAAAGCCACTCTGCATGAGCAACCGTCGAGCATTTACTTATAGGCTTAATTGTCATTTATAGCACTTTAGTGTGGGCATTACCAGTAACGTTCTTCCTTCAATGTACCTTAAACCCTCTGTGACGTGGGCTGGCTGGGGTCCTCGCGCACTCTATATAAGCCACCCCCCTCCACAGGCACAAGGGTTCGCACCCCCTGTAACTCACACGCATATAATCCAGTCGACCGCCTCCAGGCTCCGAGACGTAGGGCTGTTACTTCCTCCAAGAAGGGCCTGAACTCGTAAAACTCGCATGTACAACTCCTCCATAGCTAGGATCTTGCCTCTGCATTCCTACCCCCCATTCTACTGTCAGACTTAGAACCACGACAGTTGGTGTCCACCGTGGGGCGGGTGTCTTAGCGACTTGTTGGAGAAGTTGCGATTTTTCCAATCCCCATCAACATGGTTTCAGGCGGAGGTTTAGCCGAGGGCCGCGAGATCCGTCTCGGCGTGCTCGTATTTGTAGTCGACGACTCCGCTTGGCTCCAAGAAGCGCCCCTCGATGTTGAGGCGCTCCCCGTTCGCGGGGCAACGCACTTTCGCGCGTGCGTCCGTGGCATCCTCCTACGACAGCCGTCGACTCAGTATCGGTCGGTTCCTGTGTTGACCTCACTCCCTGCAGCCCACCGGAGAAAACGTTCCGGTCGATCGAGGCTTCAGCGGTGGGTGAAGCATGCGGTGGCTCGCCAGTCGGCCACCCCCCAAGTCGCGGCGATCGAGCCCGACGAAACTCTCTACGGCTGGTTCGACTGGCTCCGTAGAGACTGCATCCGAGTGCGACAGCAGCGACCCCGCGGTAGAAGTTTTGATGGTCAATGGACCACGCAGTCCTCCTGGCTTCACCCGTGAAGACGGAGGCGATGGGGGCGGCGATCCGTCGCGTGTTCACGAAGTGTACCACCCCAAACCCCTCTCTTCGCAGCGGAGGGAAGAACTTCGCCGGCGGAACATGGATGCGCTTCACACTCCTATCATTAGAGAAACCCCTGAGGCCCAGGCCTTGGAGGAGGCGCGCCTAGCCAACTTGGCTGAGCGCATTCGACTAGAGAACCTCCAGCGTGCACTCGACAAGCGTGCTCGGCAGCGTATCCCTGAGTCCAGTCGACGTCAACTTTTTCCGCCTCTGACTCAGGTATATCGAACTCCGACCCAAAATCTCGCAGCTGCGGCTCGAATAGCGGAGTCAATTCAACCTTCCCAGTCAGAAGCTGGTAGAGGTTTGGTGCAGATCCGGGCTCTGCTCCAAGCAGCGGGAGAGCAGAATACATCACTATCTCAGTCGCGGAATAGGATCCATAGCAGATCCATGGTTGCAGACACAATCCAGTCGGCTCACAGCCCAAGATCGCCCCCGAGGCATGAGGGACGTGGGGACTGGCGAGATCAGTATAGAAACCATGAGCAGTATGATCACCGACTCAATCACGATGATCGTCGTCGAGTGCCCACGCCTCCCCCAAGGAGTGGGTCATACATACCTCGGCAGCATGATGACAGACGTCCTCACAGTGGTGGATGAAGGATTCCAGTTGACCCCGGAGAACCGGGCTTTGATGCGAGATCCATTCTTGTTTAGGGTCTGGTCGACAGAAAGAGAGCTCACAGAGAAGGCCACGACAGAGATTTTCCAACCAACATCAGAGTGCATGTCTCAGGTCCAGAGTGCTTCAGCAGAGCCATCAGGGCTGCGGTGATTCCTCCCAACGTCAGGCTGGCGACCGGACTCAGTAAGTTCACTGGTGAGTCCAAGCCTAGCATTTGGCTTGAGGATTACCGAGTGGCTATACAGATTGGTGGTGGCAACGATGAAGTGGCCACGAAGCATCTCCCATTGATGTTAGAGGGCTCGGCCAGAGCGTGGCTGAATCAGTTAGCGCCTGGTAGTATTTATACTTGGGAAGATCTTGCCCGGGTATTTGTCAGAACATTTGAAGGTACTTGCAAACGGCCAGCAGGGCTGACAGAATTACAGTGTTGTGTTCAGAAACCGAATGAAACTCTAAGAGATTATATCGGAAGGTGGATCACATTACACCATATGGTGGAGAATGTGTCAGATCACCAAGCAATTTGTGCCTTCAAAGAAGGCGTTAAGTATCAGGAATTGAATCTGAAATTCGGTCAGATAGGAGATATGACTCTGACTTGGATGATGGAGATTGCCACCAAATACGCCAATGGTGAAGAGGAAGACCGACTCCGAAGTGGCAAGCACAAACAGTCGCCCATGAAACCGGAGGAGGGAATTCCAGTCGGAAGCAGAAGCGCAAAGCCGAGCCAGCTGCTCCTGGAGAAGCCTTAGCCGTGACTCAAGGAAAGTTCAAAGGGAAACCCAAAGGAACGTGGAACCCCAAGAAAGTAAAAGATCAAGATGGAAATGATGTGCTAGATTTACCATGCCACATTCACACTAAGAAAGATGAAGAGGGTAATTTCATTTACCCGAAGCATACCACTCGACAGTGTCGACTCCTAATCCAGCAATTCTGAGAGAAACAACCCAAGGAAAAGGAGAAGGAAACGGACAACGTTGAGGATGAGGAAGAGGACGATGATGGTTACCCCCACGTCAATTCCACTCTAATGATTTTCGTCGATGTTGAGAGTAAGAGTCGACTGAAAGTCATCAACAGAGAAGTGAATATGGTCGCTCCGGTGACACCCAGTTATTTGAAATGGTCTCAGACTGCCATTACATTCGACCAGTCCGATCACCCAGCGCACATAGCCACCCCTGGGAGGCAAGCACTGGTGGTCGACCCAGTAGTCGAAGGCACTCGATTGACTAAGGTTCTGATGGATGGTGGTAGTCGTCTGAATATACTGTATGCAGAGACGTTGAAAGGAATGGGCATTCCGATGTCCAGACTCAGTGAAAGCAATATGAGTTTCCATGGAGTTATTCCTGGCAAGAAGGCTACGTCACTCGGCCAGATCGCCCTTGATGTAGTTTTCTGTGATTCCAATAATTACCGCAAAGAAAAGTTGACGTTTGATGTCATGGATTTCCAGAGTGCTTATCATGCTATTCTTGGCAGGCCAGCTTATGCACGTTTTATGGCTCGGCCATGTTACGTGTACCTCAAATTGAAGATGCCTGGTCCTAAAGGGGTGATCACTATCACTGGCAATCGAAAGAAAGCGGAAGAGTGCTTCCAGAAAGGCTCAAAGATCGCTGATGCACAAATGACAGTAGTGGAATTACAGGAGTATCAAAAAAATGCAGATCCGAGTGATTTGTTGCGAGCTAAGAAGCCTGCCACAGATTCAGCATTCTAGTCGTCTGGCGAAACGAAGCTGATTCATATTCAGCCCACGGATCCCAATGCTGCTCCGACTCACATTTCAGCAACACACGACTCCAAATAGGAAGAAGCGCTTATCCAGTTCCTCCGTGAGAACTGGGACATCTTTGCATGGAAACCTTCTGACATGCCAGGTGTTCCCAGGGGACTGGCTGAGCATCGTTTGCGAGTTGACCCAAAAGTGAAACCAGTAAAAGAACATCTTCGACGGTCCGCCGTACAGAAGAGAAAGGCAATCGGTGAAGAAGTGGCTCGGCTCCTAGCAGTTGAGTTTATCCGAGAGATTTATCACTCTGGGTGGTTAGCTAATGTTGTCATGGTCGCAAAGAAGGACGATTCACTTCGCATGTGGATTGACTTCAAACATATCAATCGGGCCTGCCCGAAAGATCACTTTCCTCTCCCTCGCATCGACCAAATAGTCGACTCGACCGTGGGGTGTGAGCGTTTGTCCTTTTTGGACACTTATTCCGGGTATCATCAGATCCGTCTGTATGGACCCGATGAGATAAAAACAGCTTTCATCACCCCGTTTGGGTGCTTCTATTATGTCACTATGCCATTCGTCTTGAAGAACGCTGGAGCCACATTCATGCGGATGATTCAGAAGTGTTTACTCACTCAGATCAGTCGGAATGTAGAAGCATACATGGATGACATTGTGGTCAAGTCACATAAAGGTTTCGACCTACTGGCTGACCTTGCTGAAACCTTTGCCAACCTCAGAAGGTATGATATCAAGCTTAATCCATCAAAGTGCATGTTTGGAGTTCCAGGCGGAAAATTACTCGGTTTTCTCGTTTCCAAATGAGGGATCGATGCTAACCCAGAGAAAGTGGGTGCCATACTCCGGATGAAACACCCTATGCGTGTGCATGATGTCCAGAAGCTTACTGGTTGTTTGGCCGCCCTAAGTCGATTCATTTCTCTCCTCGGTGAAAAGGCACTACCTCTTTACCGACTGATGAAGAAGTCAGATAAGTTCGAGTGGAATCCTAAAGATGACACAGCATTTGCAGAGCTTAAAGCCCTGCTTTCCACCCAGCCGGCGCTTGCTGCTCCAATCAGCAAAGAGCCTTTACTGCTTTACATTGCAGCCACTGGACAAGTCGTCAGTACAATACTTACGGTCGAGCAGGAAGAAGAAGGAAAAGCTTACAAAGTTCAGCGCCCAGTATACTATGTTTCTGAAGTTTTGACTCCATCAAAGCAAAGATATCCACATTATCAGAAGCTTGTTTATGGGATTTATATGACCACGAAGAAGGTCGCACATTACTTCTCTGACCACTCCATTACAGTCGCCAGCGACACTCCATTATCAGAGATTCTGAACAACAGAGATGCAACTGGTCGAGTGGCAAAGTGGGTGATTGAAGTCCTTCCCTTAGATATCAAGTTCGAACCAAAGAAAGCTATCAAGTCCCAAGCAATAGCGGATTTCCTTGCCGAGTGGATCGAACAGCAACTGCCGACTGAAGTTCAGTCGGAGCACTGGACCATGTTCTTTGATGGTTCTAAGATGCTGAATGGTTCCGGTGCTGGGGTAGGACTGGTATCCCCCCGAGGAGACAAGCTCAGATATGTCCTCTAGATTCACTTTGATTCCTCCAATAATGAAGCAGAGTGTGAAGCACTCTTGTATGGGCTACGTATGGCCATCTCACTCGGCGTCCATCGCCTCATGGTCTATGGCGACTCAGATTTGGCAGTGAATCAAGTGATGAAGGAGTGGGACGTTAGAAGCCCAGCCATGACTGGCTACTGTAAAGCGGTGAGGAAGTTGGAAAAGAAGTTTGAGGGGTTAGAGCTCCATCATATACCCCGACTGAAAAATCAAGCAGCCGATGATTTAGCAAAGATAGGTTCCAAGAGAGAAGCCATTCCCAGTAATGTGTTCCTGGAGCATATTCATGCACCTTCAGTTCAAGAAGATCCCTTCACTAAAGAGCCCCCACAGCCAAAGAGTGCCACCGATCCGACTGAAGTCGAGATTCCAGCCATGGTCGACCTAATCATGGATATTTTGGTTGTTACTCCTGACTGGACAATGTCGTACATCGCGTATATCCTTAGGAAGGAACTCCTAGAGGAAGAAGAAGAGGCTCGATAGATCGTCCATCGATCCAAAGCCTTTACTGTGATAAGTTGACAGCTGTTCAGGGAAAGTGTAACCGGAGTCAGCCAGAAATGCATAACCCGGGAAGAAGGTCTAGCGATCCTCAACGACATCCACTCGGGGACCTATGGCCACCATGCGTCCTCTAGGACCATCGTGGCTAAAGCATACCGAGCTGGATTTTATTGGCCACGAGCAAATGAAATGGCGAAAGATATAGTCGACAGATGTGAAGGTTGCCTGTTTTACTCCAATATGTCCCACAAACCTGCGTCAGCCTTGAAGACCATCCCACTCGTCTAACCCTTTGCTGTTTGGGGATTAGATATGGTTGGACGGCTGAGGACTGGCTGGAGCGGCTTCACTCACGTGCTTGTAGAAGTTGACAAGTTTACCAACTGGATTGAAGCCAAACCTATCAAGAATCTGGAAGCTAGTACTGCCGTCAGCTTCATCAGAGAATTGACGTTCAGATACGAAGTTCCACATAGCATCATCACTGACAATGGATCGAACTTTGATTCAGATGAGTTCAGAGCCTTCTGCACCTCCCAAAGCACACGAGTCGACTATGCTTCAGTCGCCCATCCCCAGTCGAATGGACAAGCAGAGAGAGAAAATGGCCTGATTCTCAAAGGGTTGAAACCCCGACTGATGCGAGACCTCAAACATGCAGCGGGCGCCTGGGTTGATGAACTTCCATCAGTTCTTTGGGTATTGAGGACAACTCCCAATCGGTTGACTGGCCGAACTCCATTCTTCTTGGTCTATGGAGCTAAAGCTGTTCTACCGAGTGACTTACTTCACAATGCACCACGAGTTGAGCTCTTCTCTGAAGATGAAGCAGAACAAGCTCGGCAGGACGCAGGCGACCTCCTAGAGGAGGAAAGAGAGATGGCCTTGATCCGGTCGACCATTTATCAGCAAGACTTGTGTCGATTTTACGCTAGAAATGTTAAAGGTCGAGCCTTTCAAGAGGGAGACTTGGTTCTTCGAGTGGATCAGCAGAAACCACATAGGCTCGCTCCTGCTTGGGAAGGCCCCTTCATTGTCACCAGAGTGCTCCACAACGGAGCATACCACCTTTAGACTGTCGAGCATAAGAAGGACGAGCCACGGGCTTGGAATGCGGAGTTGCTCCGCTCCTTTTACACTTAAGTACCCATTCGAATAAAATGTAATAAGAAGTACCTTTGTAATTTGCTTATCAAAGACAAGAGCTTTACAGTCCTCTTAAACGATTGTTGTTGCTTTTATTTGCGTCTAAAATCCCTAGTGGGTGACTTAGCTGCGAATTTGTTTCGCCTAAGTTTAAAAGAAAATCCTACCGAGTGATGAGCAAGCCTCCCACTCGGAGGCTTAGCTGCGAATCCGTTTCGCCTAAGTTTAAAAAATCCTACCGAGTGGTGAGCAAGCCTCCCACTCGGGGGCATAGCTGCAGTCCAATACTCGCCTACGTTTAAAAAATCCTACCGAGTGGTGAGCAACCCTCCCACTCGGGGGCTTAGCTGCAGTCCAGTACTCGCCTAAGTTTAAAAAATCCTACCGAGTGGTGAGCAACCTTCCCACTCGGAGGCTTAGCTGCAGTCCAATAATCGCCTAAGTTTGAAAAATCCTACCGAGTGGTGAGCAACCCTCCCACTCGGGGGCTTAGCTGCAGTCCAGTACTCGCCTAAGTTTAAAAAATCCTACCGAGTGGTGAGAAACCCTCCCACTCAGGGGCTTAGCTGCAGTCTGGTACTCACCTAAGTTTAAAAAATCCTACCAAGTGGTGAGCAAGCCTCCAATTGGGGGCTTAGCTGCAGTCCAGTACTCGCCTAAGTTGAAAAAATCCTACCGAGTGGTGAGCAACCCTCCCACTAGGGGGCTTAGCTGCAGTCCAGTACTCGCCTAAGTTTAAAAAATCCTACCGAGTAGTGAGCAAGCCTCCCACTCGGAGGCTTAGCTGCAGTCCAGTACTTGCCTAAGTTTGAAAAATCCTACCGAGTGGTGAGCAAGCCTCCCACTCGGGGGCTTAGCTGCAGTCCAGTACGCGCCTAAGTTTGTAAAATCCTACCGAGTGGTGAGCAACACTCCCACTCGGGGGCTTAGCTGCAGTCGAGTACTCACCTAAGTTTGTAAAATCCTACCGAGTGGTGACCAACCCTCCCACTCGGGAGCTTAGCTGCAGTCCAGTACTCGCCTAAGTTTGAAAAATCCTACCGAGTGGTGAGAAACCCTCCCACTCGGGGGCTTAGCTGCAGTCCAGTACTCGCCTAAGGTTTAAAGTCCATCATTATCCGCAAGGACGGCGATGTGTACGTCGACTGCAACCTTCTCCTTAGGAGCTACGCCACAAGTACAACGTGCGCTCCATCCCCATCCGCAAGGACGACGAGATGCAGGTCGACTGCAAACTTCTCCTTCGGAGCTGCGCCACAAATACAACATGCGCTCCACCCCTGTCCGCAAGGACAATGAGATGCAGGTCGAAAGATTATTCAGAGTAAAGAGCAAATCCCACTCGAAGGCAAATACAAGCATATTCAGAAATAAACCAAGTCCAGAAAGATCCTAAAAATTCCAGACGACGGATCAAAAGTATTTGAGCATCGAGCCTGAAGGAGTTTAACGGTTACAACAACCACTCGGCATTCCGAGGCAAATTTAAGGCAGATTTAAATCTCAAAGTTTGTTTATTCGGCAGGAGGAGGGCTGGCGGGTTCGACGAATTCGTCCAAGTCAATTCCATCTGCAATCCGAGTGGTAGCAGCGATGAAAGTCTCCATAAAGGACTGGAAATCATGTATTTTGGTGTTGGCGACCTTGATCGCCGCCAGCTTATCTTCGCGGGTTTCATTGCAGTGGACTCTTACCAAGGACAATGCCACATCAGCACCACACCGGGCAGAGGACTTCTTCCATTCTTGCACTCGACCAGGGACTTCGTTGAGGCGAGCCATCAAGGACTCGAGGTCATTTTGAAGCGTCGCCCTTGGCCAGAGTGGTGAGTCGATCCGTGAAACTGCCACCTTCAGACGAGCGAGGTAACTTGTAACACTAGCGACACGGGATTCCAGTCGAAGCACATTCATGGCAGCCTCGTCGCCGACTGGAGAAACAATAGGGTCCAAACCCGTCTCGATTCGTCCAGTCTCCTCGTCAAATTTTTGGCAGAATTTTGTAGTCAAGGAGTTAGTGAGTCGACTGGACTGGACTAACTAGCAAGCAGTAAAGCAGTCGGATTAAGAGGAGTACCTTCAAGCAGAAGAAAGAGCTTCTTGGCAAGAGTTCTCAGATAAGCTTCCACGTAATTTCTCTTACGAGCCGCGGATTCCAGCTTCTCATTCAGAGCCATCTTATCCTTCTTCAGACGAGTTACCTCTCGGTTGGATTCAGTGAGATAGGACTTCAGCTTGCTTACTTCTTCTTCCAGCACTCCGACCGAAGCCAGCTTCTGGTCAACAAGGGCAGTCTTATCTTGAGCCTCCTTCTGCGCAGCTGCAAGGTCCAAGTCCTTCTTCTCCAGAGCCAACCTCATTTCTCTGCAAAATAAGCAATCGGATCAAACAAGAGATCGAAGACATATTTTAAAGGATGATCGACGTGAGCAGTCGACAGGCAGTTACCTTCCATACCAGCAGCTTCATCTTGAGCTTTCTTCAATTTTTGTTGGGCCAGCTCCAAGTCAAGGTTGAGTTGCCTCTGCTTCTCCTCAAATTTGGCGAACTTGGAAATGAGAGTACAAGATTTCTGCAGAGGGTAAAAGACATATCAATCAACAAGATCAAAGATTATTTACTTCCGAGTGAATAAAACTTAAAAGTTTACTCAGACCCCCGCCGACTGCCCGCAGTCGACCGCGGTCTCGGGGACTACACCCAGCGGGTGCACTTGGCGTGCCCCCACTGATTCAGATCCCACTCGACCGGTCCGCCCGGGCCGAGTAAAAAACAGAAGAAGAAAGAGAGAAGAACTATTCAGACCCCGGCCGACTGCCAGCAGTCGACTGCGGTCTAGGGGACTACACCCAGTGGGTGCACTTGACGTGCCCCCACTAGTTCAGATCCCACTCGGCCGGTCCGCCCGGGTCGAGTGGAAGAAAGGAAAGTAAAAAGAAGTACTCAGACCCCAGCTGACTGCCCGTAGTCGACTGCGATCTCGGGGACTACACCCAGTGGGTGCACTTAGCGTGCCCCCACCGGTTCAGATCCCACTCGACCAGGCTGAGTGCGAGAACGCTAATAGTAAAGACAACAAAACACCCAGTGGGTGTACAGACTCGACGCAAACAATAAGAGATTGTATGAAAGAAAATATTTCAGGTAGCATATCCTAATAGATCAATGACAGTCGAAAGCCAACTTACCTGGACATTGGCCCGAAGAGCCGCGCTGGCATCGTAAGCAGCCTGGCTATTGTCGTGCACCATCTTCATCCGCTCCATCATCACGCTAGCCTGACGGATGGCCTCTGCAGCGGTGTCCGACTAGTTTTCCGGAACATGATAGTTGGTGAAGAAGGGAGCAGACGGCCCAGATGCGGCAGCTTGGAGCTCCGAGGCCTGAGGTTGGACGGCTGAAGGAAACACTGGTACAATCGACGGCGCGGGACGCTCACTCGACAATGGGACAACAAAAGTTACAGAGGCCCCACCTGCATCTTTAGGTTGTTGGACGGTTGGTTCTGTCGTCAGTCCCGGCTGAGATGTCTTGCCAGCCACTACTTTTTTGTTCTTTCTGGGCCTCGGGACCACATCTTCATCATCATCCGGAAGCTCGATAATGTTGGGTGGGGCTGCAAATAAATCAGTCGACCCCAAGTGAATCGCCAGAATTTAATTGACCAAATAATCAAGAACAAGATCACGAGAATTATACCTGGGTTGGAGGTAACCGCGTCTTCCATTTCCTCGTCTCGGTATTGGCGAGAGGAAGTTCCAGAAGTAGCAGCACTGCAAATGTCAGCATTCAGTCGGTTATGTTTTGTTACTTGAGTCGACCAAAGGATCAGGTTAGATGGTTACCCAGAGATGGTGGGAATTGTCACTTTGATTCTGGGCAAAGCCTTCGGTGGTTTGGAGGATGCGACCTTCAATGGTTTTGGCGCTGGAGCGGCGCGGTCTTGAGCTATTTCGATACTTTCTCGGTCGGCACCAGAGAAGATGTTCGAGGGCGCTTTGAAGACTGCCCAGTTGGTGAGCACACCAGGTCAGGGGTGCTTGCTGGGTCGTGAGCGTGCTTGGACCTCCTTTCTTTGCACGGAGGCGAGTCAACCTCTTCTTCGGCACTCGGGTCGTCGCTCTCCTCGTCCTCCTCAGCATCCGAGTGCCACTCGCCACTATCACCCCCGCTCGCCTCTCCCTCAACATTTTGCTCCCGCACTCCACTGGGCATTGAGTACATATCAACAAGAGCCTAAAATACAAGGAATAAAAGAAAGATAGTCGACCGTCAACAAGATGCTACACAGTAAAACAAGAAGACACTCGATAGTGCAGAATCGTACCTGTTCCGGCTGGCGCGAATGGTCGAATGGAACCACCCTCCTGGACCCTCGGGGATTATCCTTGTTGCCGGTAATACCCCTCAGCCACTGCTCCACCGTGTCCTCGCTAACATCCTCCGGGTGGATCCGAGTGGAATCCTCGAGTCCGGAGTACATCCACATCGGATGGTCACAAGCTTGGAGTGGTTGGATGCGTCGATTGAGGAAGACCTCCAACAGGTCCATACCGGTCACTCTGTCGCGGACAAGTTGGACAACCCACTCGACCAACACCTTCACCTGCGCCTTCTCCTCCGGGATCACTCTCAAGGTGAAGGGCTTCTCCACTCGAGCCATGGAAAAGGGGGGAAGTCCAGTCGACTGGCCCGGAGTCGGCTGGTCCTTGCAGTAGAACCAGGTCGATTGCCAACCCCGGACCGAGTTAGGAAGGATCATAGTTGGGAAAGTGCTTTTGTTCCTCATTTGAATTCCAAGACCCCCGCAGATCTGTATCACGTGCGTCCTCTCGTCATTCGGGTTGGCCTTCTTGGCCGTCTGAGAGCGACATGTGAATATGTGCTTGAAGAGACCCCAGTGTGGTCAACAACCCAAGAAGTTCTCGCACATGGACACGAAAGCGGCAAGGTACATGATGGTGTTTGGAGAAAAGTGGTGGAGTTGAGCCCCAAAGTAGTTCAAGAAACCGTGAAATAAAGGGTGGGGAGGCAAAGAAAACCCGCGGTCGACATGGGTGGAAGGGAGAACGCACTCACCCTCCTACGGCTGCGGCTCAATCTCGTTCCCCGGGAGCCGCGCCGATTCGTGGGGGATCAGTACCCCATCAACCAGGTCGTCAATGTCATCTTGACTGATTGTCGAGCGGATCCAGTCGCCCTGGATCCAGCCAGGCGGCAAGCCAGACCTCGACGAAGATCCGCCCCGGCTGGTCTTCTTCCCTTTCACCTTCGTCTTCGCCTTCTTCGCACGCTCCAACGCCATCATCTTCTCCTTCCCCATGGCAGCAAATCGAGTTCGAGCGGGGCGACGACGCCGAGAGCAGAAGCAGGCGCAGCGGAGGAATCCGAGGAGGAGGAGGAAGAAGAATGGAGGCGCATTGTTCAAAAGCCTCGGTCCGGTGAGTTATATAAGGTCACTTCCGAGTGACTGACTTGTAGGCCCGGACGATCTTATCAAATCCCGCAACAGTCGCGCGCGTGATACGTGGCAAAAAAGGTGGTGCAGAGATCGAGGCGACCTGCCTAATCCATCCCGATTACTACGGCCTCCCCCGCCCGGCGCGCTACCCAAAATTCGAATCCCGTGAAATCCGTAGACGGCAGAACAACCTGTCAGACGGAATATTTTTTCCATATCAACACTCGAAACTTAACAACGAAAGTTCACTCGACAAAACCAAGAATGGATGAAGGCGACTGAACAAGCAGTTGAAGCCATCATGAATGCTCATTCGACCTCTGGGCGAGGCATTCTCAAAGCACGAAAGCTGAATTGGAGAGATTATCATCTCCTTCTCCACTCGAACCATGAACCATTCGGGGGCTAATGATGAAGCTATGTACCTAGGGTTGGGTCATAGACCTGACCTAGACATCCTCCCCTAGGACACCACCCTAAAGCCAGGATCATTCAAAGGGTACCATCATCCACTTGACCAGAGACATTCCACTCGGAAGAATCAATGTCACTCGACCATCGCAGAAGTCACTCGATGGACAGAAGAGCTAAAGCCACTCTACATGAGCAACGGTCGAGCATTTACTTATAGGCTTAATTGTCATTTATAGCACTTTAGTGTGGGCGTTACCAGTAACGTTCTTCCTTCAATGTACCTTAAACCCTCTATGACGTGGGCTGGCTGGGGTCCTCGCGCACTCTATATAAGCCACCCCCCTCCATAGGCATAAGGGTTCGCACCCCCTGTAACTCACATGCATATAATCCAGTCAACCGCCTCCAGGCTCCGAGACATAGGGCTGTTACTTCCTCCAAGAAGGGCCTGAACTCGTAAAACTCGCGTGTACAACTCCTGCATAGCTAGGATCTTGCCTCTGCATTCCTACCCCCCATTCCACTGTCAGACTTAGAACCACGACACCCCATTCAACCGGGCCTTGAACATATTGAAAGGACTCTTGAGAACACTCGGCCGTCGTATGGACGCGTGCATGGCGTCGGAGACAGCGACACGTGGACCGTGAGACCACGGAGGAGAGAAAGGAAAGACAGAGGTTAAATGAAGAAAACATCGACAAGAAGGTTGCGATTGTGGTTGGTAAGAAATCAGCTGAGACTGTCAAAGCAGCGGTAGCCGCCGCAAAAGAGTAGATTGCGGCTTCATACAGTATCTTCCGGCTGTCGTCAGTAGACCAAGCAAAATCCAAATAAGGATGCAGCGTACTTTCCCCTTTCCAACTTCTTGGGGAGCAGCTCGACTAGAGGTGCACCAACACCTGCTCCCGCACCAGCTCCCACACCTGCTGCTGCACCAGCTCCTGCGCCTGCTCATAGCAGCCCATCCTCCATCTCGGACGCGCTCGGCGGTGCTTCGTCTTTGGCTGAACTCGATGCCATCATGGTACCTGTCACACCGACCCTCTTCAATATATGTATAATCTCCCATTTCCATTGCATTTTGGATGTATCACGTTGCAGACATGTCTTTGCAGGATGATGTAACCCCGTGCACCATACTGTACAAAATTAGCGGCCAGAAGCTGGACATGGGGAAGGCGACGATAGTGAAGCCGGAGGAACAATTGTTCCACAACCGTCCGATCCCCCTTGACGTCTTCAAGGTTTCCGTGACCAGTGTCAAACCGGGCGATGAGAATTTGGCTCCTCCGGTACTAGGGGGAGACGATGACGAGACCCCGCGGCGGCTTGGCGATTGCAAGAGTTGGGTCCTCTTGTGGCCAAAGAGTCTGCTTCGTCTGGAGGCGGCCGAGAGCACACCCACGACCATGCAGCCTCACCAAGGTATGAACATCAACACCCCACCTACCCAGTTAGCGTCGCCTGTCATGCCAGGTGATAGCAGACAGGGTGAGGAAGAGGCTCCATTAGTCGCTGATGACATCGCTGCCGTTGAAGAAGCAATGCATGATATCGATGCCATCAATGAGGATGACGATGACACTACAGTATCTCAATACTGGCCCTTATGATGATGCAGGATTGATGGATCAGCAGTATGAGTACTCAGGGTTTGAGCGTCATAAGTTGGTGCCTGAATTGCCAAAGGATGAACGTATTATAGACGACCTTCCAGCAGCATAGAGGCATAGGAAGAGAGTGAGGAAAGGAAACAAAGCTGCTTCTATGATGCAGACACCTCCGTTGCCTCGGGTTCAAGACCGTATACCTATCCCCGTTGCAGCAAAATGGCATATCCCTAGTGATCCGATCCTACCTAAGGAAGCGGTAGAGGCCATATACGGTGATCTAAGGAGACTTCATGACGATGTGCTGCGGAGAGAGAAAAGCCTGATCACCTCGAAAAATCAAGGATACCCGCTCTACATGGTAAACGTGTCGCAACAAAGTTTGTACATTGACACATTCCCCGTAGAGAAGTTCTTCCTTTGATTCAGTTACATCTTTGACATGTTTCGCTTAAAAAAGCTAGATTTTACTTTTGTCCACCTTTTTTCCTTGTACATGAACTACATCATCAGGACTGAGTAGATACCTTATATCTGTGTCGCTGACACGTACTTCACGCATGAGGGCTTCTTGGCAGTCTGCCCAAAGAACCATGAATACGCGAGTAACTACATCGGCGATTTCATGGTCGACAATAATGACAAGGAGATGATTCTCGTGCCTTATCATCCCATATAAGTCATCCGCGCAGATATCCTTCCTCCGAATTCAATCATCACACGTGGAGGCTAATTTGAGGTGTACTTATTTTGCACAGTGACGAGCGCGCCATCCTCATCATCCTTTACCCCTGATTCTCCCATTCTCTTTACTTGGACTCGTCGAAGAACATGAAGAAAAAGGATTACACCCACATCAAGTCTGTTCTCGACAATGCTATCTTTACCTACGACCTACGGGGTGGAGAGATCACGCTCAAGAAGACAAGAAACCGCGCGCCCTGCTTTGGCCATAAGAATAACTTCTGTTGCATCCAACAACCGAGTGATACTCTCAATGATGGATTCTATGTCCTCCACCACATGCTGGAGTATAGACGGGATCAGCAGAACCTTCTCATGTCACTTAGATCCGGCGATGCCCATATTCTGCAATGGGCAACGAATGTAGGAGATATCCCGGATCATCGACTTTGAGCTGAGTTCTATCACATCCAACATGAACTTTCCCAAATCATCATGAAGGAGGTCCTCGAAAAAACAGGGATGTTCTATGAAGAAGGGCAAAATGTCGCGGGAAGACGTCCGAACACGCGTAGCCACTCAGCGTCTTGACCTTAAGCCTTTCACTGCGCTCGGGGACTATCTCCCTGACTTGGATGGCTGGCACGACATGTTGGAGTGATTGACGATGTATGACAATGTGTCTGTTTAGTCCATACTTTCTCTATCACTGGTACGCGTCAGTGCTATACAAAAGGTTTTTAACCCCTTTCTGTGACGGCATTTGGAACCATCGCCAAGTGAGTGTGGGCGATAGGGGGTCCTTCCCACACGACCCAGAAATCGTCGGGGGTAGGCCCTCCTGGGACACAGGCTGGGGCAAAATGAGCTCGTGTGCGGTCGGGCGAGGCATCGAAATCCAATCATTTCCGTTTGTATGTACATCCCAAATGGTGAATCCCAGGAAAACATTTCCGTTCGTATGTATATCACAAACAGTCAATCCAAGGAAGACATTTCCGTTGTTATGTACATCCCACACAGTCAATCCAGGGAAAACATTTTCGTTCGTATGCATATCACACACAGTCAATCCAAGGAATACGTTTCCATTCTGATGTACATCCCACATAGTCAATCTAGGGAAACGTTTCCGTTCGTATGTACATCCCACAAAGTTTTATGTGTAGGCTCGTGTGTGAAAGGTGTAACTATGACACACACTCTCCCTTGGTTAACTGTTTGCTTTTATCAGCTACATCACACACGATTTGACGAAGAAAACCGTGTGGCATTGGGCTATCCATCACAAGCGCTTTTACTTCTAGAACCGTTTGCAAAGGTTCATCACACATTTAGCAAGTTTATTAGTTTACAATTAATAATTCCAGTATTACACAAATTCACATTTCATATCGAACAGTTGTTTGCCAATTTCATATCAGTTACATAAATATATTTTAACATCATTGTACGATAGCTACCTGAAAACAACACAGTACAACATATAGCTAGTTCAACTTCATAAGAACAATATATTCATTTCCCTAATCGAGATCATCCAGGCTCGTCTTATCCACCTCTGCTTTCAGTTCGGTAAGAACCTATTTTACACTGGCCAACTGGGAAAGTGCCTCCTCCTTCGCCAACACCATCTTAGCAAAGTCTGATTTAAAAAATCTAAGCTCATTCTCCACCTTCCTCTTTTTATCCCGCATCTTCAAATATTCTTCAGCGTTGACAACACTTTCTCTCTTCTCTTCCTCATACATGCTCCAGAGCTTCGCTAGGCACATCTTCAAAGACCGTGGCCACTCTTGATCAATCCACTCCAAGTAAGAACAGTTCCGTTCATCCTATAATATTTAAAACTAGATCAGTAACAATTGTAGGGGAAATGGGTTTATAGCAACATAGAAAATCACCAATGCTTATTTTGAAAAACTAAAGAAACATGTTAATTATGACATATCTTCTCAAAAATATCAATGTGCAAATGAATTAATTGCTACCTAGACAACAACCAAATTCTGGAACATCAGAAGCTCTAATTAACTACAACAACGCTACAAGGTCTTACTCATGTACAATAAATAACAAATCGAACATTTTATGAGGAAGGGAAATATAACTGCAACAGCATAGCGACAGTGTTTGGATGACAGCAAATTAATACTAATAGGTGTGTACATGCACAAATTTAGTAACATAGAATTAATAGCACTACATCTCGCACCGGTGCCCTGCACTGGCGAGCCGATGCAGCAGAAAAAAATAGGGACCCGGACTCTAGAGCACCTAGTTGCTCCGATGCCCAGTTCCTTCGTGCCATAAAGATTTAGTATTTTACTGCTTGGCTGCTCGAATGTGTGGACCAAAGTTGGCTACACAAACTGCTGAACCAGTGCCAAATAATTTTCTAATGGCACCACTGACGAGATGGCAACAATTTTAGATACTAGGTACAAACTGTGACACTGTCTTAGGATGCGTTTGGTTGAAGGTGTGGTGTGAATGGGTTGGGACCGTGACAATGTCTGAATCACATCTAACAAATGATTTGTAACAACGAAAGAGGGTCTAACCTTCTCTGCACAAGCTAGAAACTTCCTCCCATTGTCCACAGATTCAAACGCAACTAGCTTCATGCATGGAGATTGATGGTGACAACGAGCAGATAGATCTTCAGCCACCCCGCTCCATTCGTTGGCACTGACGGTCCTAGGGAGCCACAAGAGGAAGAAGTGACTCAAATCAACCACCGGGTAAAAATCCTTCATTCCAAATCATAGCCCGAGAGAGAGAAGAGAGGCATACTCGGGTGTTGAAGGAGTCGTCGCCGGAGGAGGAACCGCTGGAGAGGTCTTTGAAGAAGACCATGGCGACCCCGGAGGTAGGATGTGAGATGACGAGTGCGAGGAAGCGGCTATAGCTTAGGAAGGAAGGAAGGAAGGAAGGAGGAAACATGGTAAATGTGACTTGTGGTCGGGGAGAAAAGGGGGTGGGGAAGGGGGACGGGGCGGGGGTAGATATTTTGGCGGTAGGCCAAAATTTTGGAAATGTGGAGCGAAACTTTGCGCGCGGTGCCGCTGGACCATTCACTTTGAACGATTGTGTGCATCACAAACGATTCTTCTGCTTTACACGCATGGGATGAGTTTGATAATTCAAATTTTGGTGGAAATTTCCCCGGGTACGTCATTGCATAATTTAATATCGCTTGCTAAATTGGGCATACAAAAGAGCGTACAACAAACAAACCACACTTACTGAATCGAGCAATTTTAGTAATTAAACAGAACTAGTTGACCTAAACATTTCTCTAACAAAAGACCAGCATTAAAAACAAAACCTAAGTACGCATAATTTTAACAAATCTGTTGTCGCGCCGGTCTATGCATCGCCGGTGTGAGATGAGACGTCGATGACTTGTCCTGGCGACATGCTGCCGTTGGTGCACTCCGCGTCCCCCTGCTGAAGTCGACCGCGTCCTCGTCCTCATCCTCATCCTCGGGGCCGCCCTCAAGTTGTAGTACTCGTAGTAGTGGCTGCGCCAGAGCTCGCGTTGGTACTCCATCGCTGATTCCTTGACGGACAGACTCTTCTCTACCTCGGCCACGCGCAACTCCTCCTCCCGGCTCTCCTCGATCTCCGCCGCGTCCTGCATCTCCAGGTCCCACTCAGAGACCTCATGAGCAAGCAGGTGCTCCATGGCCACCACCGCCTTTTCATACGTGGGTTGCATGCTGGAGTCTGAGGTGGCCTGGAATATCTTGGCGTGTGCATCCTCGATCTTGGCATCGATGGCGTCGACCCGGGGCAGGGTGACATCGGCGGCACAGACGGCAGCTCGAGCGCTCTCAGCGTTTGCATCCGCCATTGCAGCAGCAGCTACAGCTATCTCGGCTACTGCAGTTGCCATGTCGGCTGCCGCAGACGCCCTCTCAACGGAAGCGGCCGCGCTCAATGCGGATGCGGTGACACTCTAGGCGTAGGCAGGTCACGCTCTCGGCGCAGGCAGCAGCGCTGGGGGGGGGGGACGCGGCCATAATAAGGGCCTTCACGAAGTGTTTCCACGACATCATCTTTGCAAGAAGTGGGTGCGGGAATGGGGATCGAGATTCGTGGATTCGAGGGTTGCCGGCACTATAGCAGACAAGCCAGCGAAGCTTAAGGAGGAAGACTTAAATAAACCCAGATATTTTCATCGCAAATAGTTCCTAGAAAATAACTGTGTCTGATGTTGCAGATATCTTTTATTAGCTATGAAAGACGAATTTGGAGTAAAGTGGCAACGGATGGTGTTTTAAATGTACGAGAAAATTGGTAGTACAAATACAACTGTCAGGTCAAATTTTGGAAAAATTTAGCGGTCATTTGACCTTTTAAGACATTTAAGTGATTTTATCGCCATTTAATGACCGTAATTGAAATTTGAACTACATGTACATGCAACAGCTAAGCATAACGGTTTGAAAAGTCATAGTTTGTGTACTTGTGTGCGATTTAATTCCATGTGCAGTAAATTGGAAGGAATTTTCAAACATATTGGTCTAACGGCTATGACACAATGAAGCATGGAGTGCCATGGCATTTAAATTCCATTTTTTTTAAAAAAATATCAAAAACACATGAAATGTTGGTTGATGTAATGTCATGGCACCAAGATGATGTGGTAAAAATTTTGGCATGTGTGACAAAATTTTGGACACACACCCCTCACAAGCTGGAGCAAGTCACTAGAAGGCTCATTGTTCCGAGAGGGAACAATGCATGTTTGATGACGACCGGGAGATAGCTTCCTCTTATAGCCTTCAAATTGTTTCTACGTGTAACATGCACTAATACAACTATCTTGTGAAAATTAGGAAAATTTCAGGGGTCATTTGACCTTTTAACGACATTTAAGTGATTTTCTAGCCATTTAATGAACGTAATTCAAATTTGAACTACATCTACATGCAACGGCTAACCATAACGGTTTGAAAAATCATATTTGTGTACTTGTGTGCGAGTTAAATCCATGTGCAGTAAATTAGAAGGAATTTTCAAACATATTGGTCTCACGACATGGACACATGCATATGTATGCATGGAGTGCCATGGCATTTTAATTCCAAAAAATTAAAAAATGATCAGAAATACATGAAACCTTGGTTGATGTAATGTCATGCCACCAAGATGATGTGGTAAAAAAATTGGCAT
Source organism: Triticum aestivum (assembly GCF_018294505.1). Lineage (NCBI taxonomy): Eukaryota > Viridiplantae > Streptophyta > Magnoliopsida > Poales > Poaceae > Triticum > Triticum aestivum. The sequence goes on along the minus strand of NC_057806.1, from coordinate 262,871,395 downwards.
GTTTGATGAAAGTTTGGACACACACCCCTCACAAACCGGAGCAACTCACTAGAAGGCTCGTGGTTCCGAGAGGGAACAATGCATGTTTGATGACGAACAGGAGATAGCTTCCTATTACGGCCTTCAATTTTTTTCCACATTTAACATGCACTAATACAACTAGAATGTGAAAATTTGGAAAATTCTAGGGGTCATTTGACCTTTTAAAGACATTTAAGTGATTTTCTAGCCATTTAATGACCGTAATTCAAATTTGAACTACATCTACAAGCAATGCCTAACCATAATGGTTTGAAAGTCATATTCATGTACTTATCTTGAAGTTAATTCCATGTGCAGTAAATTAGAAGGAATTTTCAAACATATTGGTCGCACATAATGGACACATGCATATGTATGCATGGGTGCCATGGCATTTTAATTCCAAAAATATAAAAAATGATCAGAAAAAAAATGAAACCTTGCTTGATGTAATGTCAAGCCACCAAGTTGATGTGGTAAAAAATTGACATGTTTGACGAAAGTTTGGACACCCCCTCACAAACCGGAGCAACTCACTAGAAGGCTCGTGGTTCCGAGAGGGAACAATGCATGTTTGATGACGAATAGGAGATATCTTCCTTTTACGGCCTTCTTTTTTTGTATGTTTAACATGCACTAATACAACTGTCATGTGAAAATTTGGAAAATTTGAGGAATCATTTGACCGTTTAAAGACATTTAAGTGATTTTCTAGCCATTTAATGACCGTAATTCAAATTTTAACTACATCTACATGCAACGGCTAACCATAACGGTTTGAAAAATCATATTTGTGTACTTGTGTGCGAGTTAATTCCATGTGAAGTAAATTAGAAGGATTTTTCAAACATATTGGTCTCATGACATGGACACATGCATATGTATGCATGGAGTGCCATGGCATTTTAATTCTAAAAAATTAAAAAATGATCAGAAAAACATGAAACCTTGCTTCATGTAATGTCATGCCACCAAGATGATGTGGTCAAAAAAATTGGCCTATTTGACGAAAGTTTGGACACACCCCCTCACAAACCGGAGCAACTCACTAGAAGGTTCATGGTTCCAAGATGGAACAATGCATGTTTGATGACGAACGGGAAATAGCTTCCTCTTACGGCCTTCAATTTTTTTATACGTTTAACGTGCACTAATATAACTGTCATGTGAAAATTTGGAAAATTTCAGGGGTCATTCGACCTTTTAAAGACGTTTAAGTGATTTCCTAGCCATTTAATGTCCGTAATTCAAATTTGAAATACATCTACATGCAATGGTTAAGCATAACGGTTTGAAAAATCATATTTGTGTACTTGTGTGCGAGTTAATTCCATGTGCAGTATATTAGAAGGAATTTTCAAACATATTGGTCTCACGGCATGGGCACATGCATGGAGTGCCATGTCATTTTAATTCCAAAAAAATGATTAGAAAAACATGAAACCTTGCTTGATGTAATGTCATGCCACCAAGATGATGTGGTAAAAAAATTGGCCTGTTTGACGAAAGTTTGGACACACCCCCCTCACAAACCCGAGCAACTCACTAGAAGGTTCTGTTGGGGAACATAGTAATTTCAAAAAAAAATCCTACCCACACGCAAGATCGTGGTGATGCATAGCAACGAGAGGGAAGAGTGTTGTCCATGTACCCTCATAGTTCGTAAATGGAAGTGTTATGACAACGTGGTTGATGTAGTCGTACGTCTTCACGATCAACCGAGCCTAGAACCGAAGGTACGACACCTCTGCGATCTGCACACGTTCGGCCAAGTGACGTCCCACAAACTCACGATCCAGGAGAGTGTCGAGGGAGAGCTTCATCAGCATGATGGCGTGATGATGGTGATGATGATGCTACCGGAATAGGGCTTCGCCTAAGCACCGCTACGATATGACCGAGGTGGATTATGGTGGAGGGGGGCACCGCACACGGCTAAGAGATCAATGATCAACTTGTGTGTCTATGGGGTGCCCCCTCCCCCGTATATAAAGGAGTGGAGGAGGGGGAGGTCCGGCCCTGTACTATGGCACGCCCTAGGGAGTCCTACTCCCATCGGGAGTAGGATTCCCCCCTTTCCAAGTAGGAGTAGGAGAGAAGGAAGGGAAGGAGAGAAGAGAAGGAGGGGACGCCGCCCCACCCACCTAGTCCAATTGGGACTAGGCCTTGGGGAGGCGCGCGGCCTACCCTAGGCATCCCCTCTCTCTTTCCCCTAAAGCCCAATAAGGCCCATATACTCCCCGGGGGATTCCGGTAACCTCACGGTACTCTGGAAAATGCCCGAACTCATGCGGAACCATTCTGATGTCCAAACACAGGCTTCCAATATATCGATCTTTATGTCTCGACCATTTCGAGACTCCTCGTCATGTCCGTCATCAAATCCGGGACTCTGAACTACCTTCGGTTCATCAAAACACATAAACTCATAATACCGATCGTCACCGAACGTTAAGCGTGTGGACCCTACGGGTTCGAGAACTATGTAGACATGACCAAGACACGTCTCCGGTTAATAACCAATAGTGGAACCTGGATGTTCATATTGGCTCCCACATATTCTACGAAGATCTTTATCGGTCAAACTGCATAACAATATATGTTGTTCCCTTTGTCATCGGTATGTTACTTGCCCGAGATTCGATCATCGGTATCTCAATACCTAGTTCAATCTCATTACCGGCAAGTCTCTTTACTCGTTCCGTAATGCTACATCTCGTAACTAACTTATTAGCAACATTGCTTGCAAGGCTTATAGTGATGTTCATTACCGAGAGGGCCTAGAGATACTTCTCCGACAATCGGAGTGACAAATCCTAATCGTGATCTATGCCAACTCAACAAACACCACCAGAGACACCTGTAGAGCACCTTTATAATCACCCAGTTATGTTGTGACATTTGGTAGCACACAAAGTGTTCCTCCGATATTTGGGAGTTGCATGATCTCATAGTCATAGGAACATGTATAAGTTATGGAGAAAGCAATAGCAACAAACTAAACGATCATCGTGCTGAGCTAATGGATGGGTCAAGTCAATCACATCATTCTCTAATGATGTGATTCCTTTAATCAAATGACAACTCATGTCTATGGTTAGGAAACATAACCATCATTTATTCAAGAGCTAGTCAAGTAGAGGCAAACTAGTGACACTCTGTTTGCCTATGTATTCACACATGTACTAAGTTTCCGGTTAATACAATTCTAGCATGAATAATAAACATTTAGCATGATATAAGGAAATATAAATAACAACTTTATTATTGCCTCTAGGGCATATTTCCTTCAGTTTCCCACTTGCACTAGAGTCAATAATCTAGATTACATTGTAATGATTCTAACACCCATGGAGTCTTGGTGTTGATCATGTTTTGCTCGTGAGATTGTCTTAGTCAACGGGTCTGCAATATTTAGATCTATATGTAGCTTGCAAATCTCTATGTCTCCCTCCTTGACTTGATCGCGGATCGAATTGAAGCGTATCTTGATGTGCTTAGTTCTCTTGTGAAATCTGGATTCCTTTGCCAAGGCAATTGCACCAGTATTATCACAAAAGATTTTCATTAGACCCGATGCACTAGGTATGACACCTAGATCGGATATGAACTCCTTCATCCAGACTCCTTCATTTGCTTCTTCCGAAGCAGCTATGTATTCCGCTTCACACATTGATCCCGCCACGACCCTCTACTTGGAACTGCACCAACTGACAGCTCCACCATTTAATAGAAATACGTATCCGGTTTGTGACTTAGAGTCATCCGGTTCAGTGTCAAAGCTTTCATCGACATAACCATTTATGACGAGCTCTTTGTCACCTCCATATATGAGAAACATATCCTTAGTCCTTTTCAAGTATTTCATGATATTCTTGACCGTTGTCCAGTGATCCACTCCTGGATTACTTTGGTACCTCCCTGCTAAACTGATAGCAAGGCACACATCAGGTCTGGTACACAGCATTGCATACATGATAGATCCTATGGCTGAAGCATAGGGAACACCTTTCATTTCCTCTCTATCTTCTGCAGTGGTCGGGCATTGAGTCTGACTCAACTTCACATCTTGTAATACAGGCAAGAACCCTTTCTTTGCCTGATCCATTTTGAACTTCTTCAAAACCTTATCAAGGTATGTGCTTTGTGAAAGTCCAATTAAGCGTCTTGATCTATCTCTATAGATCTTGATGCCCAATATATAAGCAGCTTCACCGAGGTCTTTCATTGAAAAATTCTTATTCAAGTATCCTTTTATGATATTCAGAAATTCAGTACCATTTCCGATCAACAATATGTCATCTACACATAATATCAGAAATGCTACGGAGCTCCCACTCACTTTCTTGTAAATACAGGCTTCTCCAAAAGTCTGTATAAAACCATATGCTTTGATCACACTATCAAAGCATATATTCCAACTCCGAGAGGCTTGCACCAGTCCATAAATGGATCGCTAGAGCTTGCATACTTTGTTAGCACCTTTTGGATCGACAAAACCTTCTGGTTGCATCATATACAATTCTACTTTAAGATATCCATTAAGGAATGCATTTTTGACATCCATTTGCCAAATTTCATAATCATAAAGTGTGGCAATTGCTAACATGATTTGGACGGACTTAAGCATCGCTACGGGTGAGAAGGTCTCATCGTAGTCAACTCCTTGAACTTGTCGAAAACCTTTTGCAACAAGTCGAGCTTTGTAGACAGTAATATTACCGTTAGCGTCAGTCTTCTCCTTGAAGATCCATTTATTCTCTATGGCCTGCCGATCATCGGGCAAGTCAACCAAAGTCCATACTTTGTTCTCATACATGGATCCCAACTCAGATTTCATAGCCTGAAGCCATTTTGCAGAATCCGGGCTCATCATCGCTTCCTCATAGTTCGTAGGTTCATCATGGTCAAGTAACATGACTTCCAGAACAGGATTATCGTACCACTCTGGTGCGGATCTTGCTCTGGTTGACCTACAAGGTTCGGTAGTAACTTGATCAGAAGTTTCATGATCATCATCATTAGCTTCCACACTTACTGGTGTAGGAATCACTGGAACTGATTTCAGTGATAAACTATTTTCCAATAAGGGAGAAGGTACAATTACCTCGTCAAGTTCTACTTTCCTCCCACTCACTTCTTTCGAGAGAAACTCCTTCTCCAGAAAGGATCCATTCTTAGCAACGAATATCTTTCCTTCGGATCTGTGATAGAAGGTGTACCCAATAGTCTCCTTTGGGTATCCTATGAAGACACATTTCTCCAATTTGGGTTCGAGCTTATCAGGTTGAAGCTTTTTCACATAAGCATCGCAGCCCCAAACTTTAAGAAATGACAACTTGGGTTTCTTGCCAAACAACAGTTCATAAGGTGTCGTCTCAACGGATTTAGATGGTGCCCTATTTAACGTGAATGCAGCTGTCTCTAAAGCATAACCCCAAAACAATAGCAGTAAATCAGTGAGAGACATCATAGATCACACCATATCTAATAAAGTGCGGTTACGATGTTCGGACACACCATTACGTTGTGGTGTTCCAGGTGGCGTGAGTTGTGAAACTATTCCACATTGTTTCAAATGAAGTCCAAACTCATAACTCAAATATTCACCTCCAAGATCAGATCGCAGAAATTTGATTTTCTTGTTACAATGATTTTCCACTTCACTCTGAAATTCTTTGAACTTTTCAAATGTTTCAGAATTATGTTTCATTAAGTAGATATACCCATATCTGCTCAAATCATCTGTGTAGGTGAGAAACTAACAATATCTGCCGCGAGCTTCAATGTTCATTGGACCACATACATCAGTATGCATGATTTCTAATAACTCTGTTGCTCGCTCCATTGTAACGGAGAATGGAGTTTTAGTCATCTTGCCCATGAGGCATGGTTCGCAAGTACCAAGTGATTCATAATCAAGTGATTCCAGAAGTCCATCAGAATGGAGTTTCTTCATGCGCTTTACACCAATATGACCTAAACGGCAATGCCACAAATAAGTTGCACTATCATTATCAACTCCGCATCTTTTGGCTTCAATACTATGAACATGTGTATCACTACTATCAAGATTTAATAAAAATAGACCACTCATCAAGGGTGCATGACCATAAAAGATACTACTCATATAAATAGAACAACCATTATTCTTTGATTTAAATGAATAACCGTCTCGCATCAAGCAAGATCCAGATATAATGTTCATGCCCAACGCTGGCACCAAATAACAATTATTCAGGTCTAAAACTAATCCCGAAGGTAGATGTAGAGCGTGCCAACGGCGATCACATCGACTTTGGAACCATTTCCCACGCGCATCGTCACCTCGTCCTTAGCCAATCTTCGCTTAATCTGTAGCCCCTGTTTCAAGTTGCAAATGTTAGCAACTGAACCAGTATCAAATACCCAGGCACTACTACGAGCATTAGTAAGGTACACATCAATAACATGTATATCGAATATACCTTTCACTTTGCCATCCTTCTTCTCCTCCAAATACTTGGGGCAGTTCCGCTTCCAGTGACCAGTTCCTTTGCAGTAGAAGCACTCAGTCTCAGGATTAGGTCCAGACTTGGGTTTCTTCACTTGAGCAGCAACTGGCTTGCTGTTCTTCTTGAAGTTCCCCTTCTTCCCTTTACCCTTTTTCTTGAAACTGGTGGTCTTGTTGACCATCAACACTTGATGCTCCTTATTGATTTCTACCTCCGTAGCCTTTAGCATTGCGAAGAGCTCAGGAATCGTCTTATCCATCCCTTGCATATTATAGTTCATCACGAAGCTCTTGTAGCTTGGTGGCAGTGATTGAAGAACTCTGTCAATGACACTATCATCAGGAAGATTAACTCCCAGTTGAGTCAAGTGATTGTGGTACCCAAACATTCTGAGTATATGTTCACTGACAGAACTATTCTCCTCCATCTTGTAGCTGTAGAACTTATTGGAGACTTCATATCTCTCAATTTGGGCATTTGCTTGAAATATTAACTTCAACTCCTGGAACATCTCATATGCTCCATGACATTCAAAACGTTGTTGAAGTCCCGGTTCTAAGCCGTAAAGCATGGCACACTGAACTATCGAGTAGTCATCAGCTTTGCTCTGCCAGGTGTTCACAACATCTGGCGTTGCTCCTGCAGCGGGTTTGTCACCTAGCGGTGCATCAAGGACATAATTCTTCTGTGCAGCAATGAGGATAATCCTCAAGTTACGGACCCAGTCTGTGTAGTTGCTACAATCATCTTTCAACTTAGCTTTCTCTAGGAACGCATTAAAATTCAATGGAACAACAGCACGGGCCACCTATCTACAACAACATAGACATGCAAAATACCACCAGGTACTAAGTTCATGATAAATTAAAGTTCAATTAATCAAATTACTTAAGAACTCCCACTTATATAGACAGCTCTCTAATCATCTAAGTGATCACGTGATCCATATCAACTAAACCATGTCCGATCATCACATGAGATGGAGTAGTTTTCAATGGTGAACATCACTATATTGATCATATCTACTATATGATTCATGCTCGACCTTTCGGTCTCAGTGTTCCGAGGCCATATCTGCATATGCTAGGCTCGTCGAGTTTAACCCGAGTATTCTGCGTGTGCAAAACTAGCTTGCACCTGTTGTATGTGAACGTAGAGCTTATCACACCCGATCATCATGTGTTGTCTCGGCACGACGAACTGTAGCAACGGTGCATACTCGGGGAGAACACTTATACCTTGAAATTTAGTGAGAGATCATCTTATAATGCTACCATCGAACTAAGAAAAATAAGATGCCTAAAGGATAAACATCACATGCAATCAATATAAGTGATATGATATGGCCATCATCATCTTGTGCCTTTGATCTCCATCTCCAAAGCACCGTCATGATCACCCTTGTCACCGGCTTGACACCTTGATCTCCATCGAAGCATCATTGTCGTCTCGCCAACTATTTCTTCTACGACTATAGCTATGGCTTAGTGATAAAGTAAAGCAGTTACATGGCGATTGCGTTTCATACAATAAAGTGACAACCATATGGCTCCTGGCAGTTGTCGATAACTGTGTTACGAAACATGATCATCTCATACAATAAAATTAAGCATCATGTCTTGACCATATCACATCACAACATGCCCTGCAAAAAACAAGTTAGACGTCCTCTACTTTGTTGTTGCAAGTATTACGTGGCTGCTACGAGCTCAGCAAGAACCGTTCTTACCTACGCATCAAAAACCACAACGCGGTATAGTGATTGCTTTTTGATCTTCAAAAAGAACCTTTTTCATTTAATCCCATTTAACTAAAGCTGGAGAAACAGACACCCACTAGCCACCTGTGTGTGAAGCACGTCAGTAGAACCAGTCTCGTGTAAGCGTACGCGTTATGTCGGTCTGGGCCACTTCATCCAACAATGCCGCTGAATCAAGAATCAACTAGTGACGGCAAGCAATATGTATATACCCATGCCCACAACTCCTTTGTGTTCTACTCATGCATATAATAACTACGCATAAACCTGGCTCGGATGCCACTGTTGGGGAATGTAGTAATTTCAAAAAAATTCCGTAAGAGGTAAGAGTGTTGTCCACGTACCCTCGTAGACCGTAAGAGGAAGCGTTATGACAACGCGGTTGATGTAGTCGTATGTCTTCATGATCGACCGATCCTAGCACCAAAGGTACGGCACCTCCGCGATCTGCACATGTTCGGCTCGGTGACGTCCCATGAACTCACGATCCAGCAGAGTGTCGAGGGAGAGCTTCGTCAGCACGACGGCATGATGACGGTGATGATGATGCTACCGGAACATGGCTTCACCTAAGCACCGCTACGATATGACCGAGGTGGATTATGGTGGAGGGGGGCACCGGACACAGCTAGGAGATCAATGATCAACTTGTGTGTCTATGGGGTGCCCCCCCCGTATATAAAGGAGTGTGGGGGGAGGGCCGGCACTCTACTATGGCGCGCCCTAGCGAGTCCTACTCCCACCGGGAGTAGGATTCCCCCCTTTCCAAGTAGGACTAGGAGAGAAGGAAGGGAAGGAGAGAAGAGAAGGAAGGAGGGGGCGCCACCCCCTAGTCCAATTCGGACTAGGCCTTGGGGGCGGCCTGCCCTAGCATCCCCTCTCTCTTTCCCCTAAAGCCCAATAAGGCCCATATACTCCCTAGGGGGTTCTGGTAACCTCCCGGTACTTCGGAAAATTCGGAAACCATTCTGATGTCCAAACATAGGCTTCCAATATATCGATCTTGACGTCTCGACCATTTCGAGACTCCTCGTCATGTCCGTGATCAAATACGGAACTCCAAACTACATTCGGTTCATCAAAACACATAAACTCATAATACCGATCGTCACCGAACGTTAAGCGTGCGGACCCTACGGGTTCGAGAACTATGTAGACATGACCGAGACACGTCTCTGGTCAATAAACAATAGCGGAACCTGGATGTTCATATTGGCTCCCACATATTCTATGAAGATCTTTATTGGTCAAACTGCATAATGATATACGTTGTTCCCTTTGTCACCGGTATGTTACTTGCCCGAGATTCGATCGTCGGTATCTCAATACCTAGTTCAATCTCGTTACCGGCAAGTCTCTTTACTCGTTCCATAATGCTACATCTCTTAACTAATTTATTAGCTACAATGCTTGTAAGTCTTATAGTGATGTACATTAGTGAGTAGGCCCAGAGATGCCTCTCCGACAATCGGAGTGACAAATCCTAATCTTGATCTATGGCAACTCAACAAACACCATCGGAGACACCTGTAGAGCACCTTTATAATCACCCGGTTACGTTGTGACATTTGGTAGCACACAAAGTGTTCCTCCGGTATTCGGGAGTTGCATGATCTCATAGTCATAGGAACATGTATAAGTTATGGATCATGTAACGGATGGGTCAAGTCAATCACATAATTCTCTAATGATGTGATCCCGTTAATCAAATGACAACTCATGTCTATAGTTATGAAACATAACCATCATTGATTCAACGAGCTAGTCAAGTAGAGGCAAACTAGTGACACTCTGTTTGCCTATGTATTCACACATGTACTAAATTTCCGGTTAATAGAAGTCTAGCATGAATAATAAGCATTTATCATGATATAAGGAAATATAAATAACAATTTATTATTGCCTCTAGGTCATATTTCCTTCAAGTTCGTGGTTCCGCGAGGGAACAATGCATATTTGATGACGAACGAGAGATAGCTTCCTCTTACGGCCTTTAATTTTTTTTCTATGTTTAATGTGCACTAATACAACTGGCATGTGAAATTTTGGAAAATTTCAGGGGTCATTTGACCTTTTAAAGACATTTAAGTGATTTTCTAGCCATTTAATGACCGTAATTCAAATTTGAACTACATCTACATGCAACGGTTAACCATAACGGTTTGAAAAATCATAGTTTTGTGTACTTGTGTACAAGTTAAAAAATCATCAGACGATGTAAATATTTGGTGTTCAAAAAAGAAAATGTAAAGATCTAGCAAGACAACCGCCCCCCACACAATTGGCACTCTATCTTGCGGCTCGAGGTTTGATAGGTGAGTGGCGGGGATCATTAATCAGACACGGTTCTATATTGGAAACTGTTAGCTATTATGTTCATACACAGATTTTGCTGCAGGAATAATGTGTAATTCAAACTACAGTACTCATAAATTCCGGCGACCGGTGTGTGTACTGTTCCCGTCGATCTAGATTCCGGCCTCTAATAAATACTACCTTGCTCATGTCGTCCTGCCTGCATTCTCATCTATATCCTCCCTCCCTCTCTCTCTCTCTCTCAAATCTCTGCCATGGCACCGCTGGTCTGCCCACGCGCCGACGAGGAGTCGCCGCCCACCTAGGACGCTCACTCAAATAGTAGCGACGAGGACCCCTACGCGCCGCCGAACAAGGTTGTGCCAGACCCCCCAACTTTGGATTGGTTTTGGGGCTAGTACAATCTTTGTCTGTGGAAGTCATTGCCGCCGGTTGAGAAAGCCAGACAAGTGGTGTTCAAGAAGGAGATGGCAGAGGAGGAAGCCAGGTACCGGGCGTCCTGTGAATCCCGTGATGCCGCCTGGAAAAAGGAGGCAACAGAGCTTTGGGGGTGGGCGCATCGTTGTGCGAAGGAGGTGTACAAATACAGGTACTTCGCGAGGAACATCATAGGCGCTGGGCGCCTCGTCGCTGCATGGAGGTGGGCCGATAAGCTCCAGTGTGCCACCGACGAGGAGCTCTGGTGGGCGCCCAACAAAATGGCAAGATTGTTCGCGCGTGTCTGGCAGCAAGAGGCAGATCGGTACGTCAAGCACTGGGAGGCAGAGGAGGTGGAGTACTGCCTCCGCATGGGAAGACACGACACACCAGGGAGCTGCTGGTGAGGGGCTACCGGAATATTGGCCGTAGGAGGGATTATTAGTTTTAGTATTATTCATTTTCAATTTTATGTATTGTATCTAGTAGTTAAGTATCATCACATATATGTGATGATATTATATATATATATATATTCTATAATGAACTAATGAACAATTAATATATATATATATATATATTATGAATTCTAATTTCTATCTATTTTTGTATACTAATTTGAATTTAGTTGTTATCATCCACATATACAGAATGGAAAGCGTATACACACACATTGAAACAGAATATATAAGAATGGAAAACAGAGTACACACACATTGAAACAGAGCAATACTATGATTGCTGTGAATACATAGCTATTCACGTCGAAACGACTCAACAAAATAAAACGTTTCCATGAGACCATGACCAGCAACCCTTGCCTACGGTAGCTGTTGGCTCTGCCCGAACTCGTGCAGGCATTCGTCCAAGCAGTCGACACGCTCACAGTACATCTGGAGCGCGACCTCGAGCTCCAAGTTGGCTATTTCATCGGAGATCACCAGCTCGAGGATGCGACGGCCATGTTCCTCTACTGCGCCCAGGTGGACACCTGAGCCAAGGAGGCGGTCGAGCATACGGACCAGTGCATTGGCATCGAGCGGGCCGCAGACAAGGAGAACGGCACGACCCCTACGAATGGTGTTGTGGGCGTCCGGTGCAAGTACGGTGCAGACGGCCTCTGCCCACTCCTGGCGAGGAATGGGGGTACTGACGGGATGTGTACCCAGCTGTGACGCCCTGTCGACAGTAGGCAAGCGCCGATGGATCCACTCTTGCCGTGCGGCACACCGCGCCTCTCGCTCTGCGGCGCTCCAACGGTCTCGCTATGCAGCGACCCGCAGCCTAATGGAGTGGACGCGCCTAGCTTGCTCTGCAGTGCACCATCGATCATGTTGTGCAGCGAGCTGCAACCTGTCGGCGCTGGTGTAACATCCCAAATTTTCAATTTGGAATGTTATACATTAGATCATCAATGCATATCATATTTCTCTTGCATTTTGGTTGATCCTAGAAATTCTACGCAACTCAATGACCCATGGAGAGAGTTGGGGATTTCGATATTTTCATATTTGAGTTCTCGCAAATTTTAAGAATAGGATCATTTGATTTTATTTATTTTATCATCAATTATTTCTACTACAAAAATATGAGAGAGGGAATAAAATGACTTTCCCAGAATAAAGAAATATTGAGGATTTAATAATTAAATCAAATAAGATTTTATTTCAGAGTTTTTCGGTGTTTTATTTGAATTAGGAAAAAAGGGCGTTTTTCAAAATTGCATTTAGGTCCCAAATAAATGTTCACCTTGTGAGGCTTGATTTTAGAAGCCCGTGAAAATTTATTTCGGAATTTTTGGAGTCCGTTTAGTATTTCTTTTTATTTTTCTTCCGAGCAGAATATTTTAAAAAAACCCGCGCCCGACTGGGCCAAGGGCCCAGCCGAGCCAGGCCGGCCCAGCCGCCGCTGCCTCCCACTCGAGCAGCCGCCGGACTCGGGAGGAGTCTGAGCTGGAGCCGCCTCGCCGCTGCCCGACCCCCTCCCCAAGGCAGCACCCCCTTCTCTTAAACACCAAGCCACCCCGCCGTCCTCACCTCACCACCGCCCCGCCGCCCGCCAGCCGCAGCCGCCCCGCCGCCTGCTGCTGCCGCCTCCGCACGCCGCACACCGCCGCCGCCACTGCCGCCGCCACTGCCGAGCCACCCCGCCGCCCCGCATAGCCGCCGCCGCCGGAGCCCCGCCCCACCCGCCGGAATACCTCGCCGGAGGTATAGCCGCCGCCGTTCGCCGTTCGGTTTGTTTTAAGAAACTGCCTCGGTTTTTTTTCGAAACCCTAGATCGGTTTATTTCTCTGGTTTACTTAATTAGTGAACGTTCACCGATTCGTTCATTTTAACGAATGCGTTCATCGTTTAGTTTCAGATAACGAACGTTCGTTCGTTAATCTGTTCTTTGTTTTTCTTTTCTCGGATTAAATCCGTGATTTTTCTGATCGCGATTTCTGATCCGATTTTCGTTTTAGTTTAACTTTTCGCTTGTTTATCGGAATCAGGCGATTCAAGCGCCTAGGGATTCGTCTCGAAACCCTCTATCCGTTTAACCAACCTAAACAAGATTTTGCTACTATAAAAATTGCCCTAGATCCAGATTGCTAGAACGAAGTTGTTTTCTTTCGCCGTTTGACTTTCGTTGCTTCGTTCGATTTGATTCTTTTGCCAACCGGAGTTCTTAAGTTGAACCTTCTGGTTAGATCTCTTATTTGAGTTTTACCTGTGCATTAGATGAGTGCTTATTGTATGCTTGTTTGTTTGTTTGTGATAGAATATCCGGAGTGCCCCGCCTGTTACTTTGAATCGCTAGGTTTCCCGGATCATCAGCAAGGCAAGTAACACTCTGATCATACCTTTCCTACTACCCAGTTTTATTGCATTAGATCAATCCTCACACATTGCATGATTAGGATCTAATTAAATTTTGGGATGGGAAGTAGATGAGGTAGTACCTATTACCAGTTATTATCAAACCTTTGGGAGTTACTTCTACCTTTGCTTATTATGCCATGCTATGCTAGTAGACGTGGATTGGGTGAGTGAAATCCATTGACAGATGTGAGATTGATAATTAATGGTTTATCTAAGGTGGCAACTTAAACACACATCTGGGTGGATTGAGGCACCTGGGTATTCCAGGACTTGCCTGTTTTTCTTTTGGACCGCCACCCAGGCTCAAAGGGATCATAAGACTATTCATACTAGAAACTTCCGTGTGCAGCCACAGGCTATTATGGGCTCTAGCATAGTTGATTAGCAGATGTAGGGGAAAGTAGGTGAAACGGTCTACCCGATCGTAAGGTGCTAGCGCTTCTGAAAGACTATGTCTCAGTCATCCGTCTTCTCAAACACCATGTAGTGCGAGAAACCAAACGGGGGCGATCGATTCTTGTGGGGAAAAGTGCGCAAACCTCTGCAGAGTGTAACAAACTAATCATGATTAGCCGTGTCCCCGGTTATGGACATCTTGAGTATCTAGTACCTGGATTATCATGTGAATCTCAACATGTTACTCTAAATTAATTTGGTTGGGTTATGTTTAATGATGATGCTTAATTGGGGTTGAGAATGCTGTCAACCATTCTCAATGTTTAACAACTACCATGATAGTTAAATAAATTTTATTCGTTTGAAGTAGGGAAAAATTGGCTTTACGCAAAACTGTAACCATAGAGCTTTCCACCAGCCAGATATGCATTTAGTATAGCTGTTCATTCCATTACTCTCTATGTGTTACCCTGCCAGCATATTCCATGTGCTGACCCGTTTTCGGGCTGCAACGTTAATGTTGCAGACATTTCAGACGACGATTAAGGAGTTTTAGGTCGTGGTTCTATACTCAGTGATGCCGTTGGAGTTGATGCACTTATCTTCCAAGCCTTTAGTTGTTATCGTTATTAGATGGCCTTAAGCCATATTAATTGTAATAAGTTCTCTTATGAGACACTCGATGTAATAAGTGTGTGATTGCTACTCTGCTATAAATCCTCCGAGTACTGTGTGGTGTCAGCATTACTGATCCAGGGATGACACCGGAGCACAGAGATCAGACCGTTTGAGGTCTGGTCGCTACAGAGATGGTATCAGAGCACACGCTGACTGTAGGACACGCCCACTAAGCTAAAAGACCTAGATCACTTTTCACTCTCTTCTCTTCTAACTTCTCATCTTTTCTACTCTTTAGGATGGCGGATGCAAGGAATAAGTTCACGCAACCGGATGAAGATACACCCTTTGGACGCCACTCGAAGGAAGTCACTAGATACCTGAATATAGGAGTACCAAGCTTCACGGGAACCTACAACGCCACTTTACCGGAAGAAGAGCACTGGATGATTCAAGTTCAAGTTCCAGGAAGGACGTTCATGCCAGTCACTGAACCCATAGAGTTTTCTTTTGATGCACCAACTTGGAGTCTAGGAAAGAGCATGGCATCTCACATAGCCATGGGACGCATTGGAGAAGTCTACCGCAAGGATCTCAAAGATACTATCTACCAGATTTGTGGGCGCCGAGATGAACACTGGGAGATGATCAGCACCAGGAAGGATAGATCAATCGCAGCTTTTATCCAGGAATTAAACCAGCACATTCGACGACAGGAGAACCAGATGTGTGCCAACATGATAGATCTGAAGAAGGCTAAGACTAGAATCAAGGAACTGGAGGAAGAACTCAAGGCTACACGTGAAGATTGTGAAGAACAAATTGAAGTATTGGTGGAGAAGAATGACGACCTGATCAAGAAGATTGGAATATTTATGGGAGGCCCGACACCAGTAGATGAAGACGAAGAACCCAAGGAGATTAACCCGGAAGACTACATCATCATCGACGGCACCGACTCAGAACCAGATAGTAGCGATGATGACTATGTTGATGAAGCTGGAGCAGATATTATGGAGTCAATGACCAAGGAATATTTCTAGTAAACCACCTCATCAGTAGTAGTAGTCCACCATGTAAATAAAGTAGTTCGAGAACTTTTGCAATAGTTAGATCGATTCTATGCCCTTGTTTGATTGAATGAAGTGAATTGTTTGCTTTTGCCTCATGTGCATATGGGTAGTGTTTTCTCTTTAGACCCCCTAGCACCGAGCCGATAGTAGCAGATGATTGGCTCCGCAAGACAACTAGGGAGTTGACCACAGCAGGATGCACAGATGCGGAGAAGGTGAAGTTTGCCGCACATCAGCTAGAAGGACCCGCAGCATCATGGTGGGAGAATTTCACAGCCACTTTCCCAGTCGACACTGTCACATGGGACCAGTTTCAGCAGGCTTTCTGTACTGCCCATGTTTCAGCAGGAGCTATGGACATGAAGAAGCGTGAGTTTCGTAACTTGTGCCAAGGAGGACGGACTGTTGGCCAGTATGTGGAGGAATTTAGTAAGTTAGCACGTTATGCCCCAGATGACATCGCTACGGATGCAGCTAAGCAGGAGAAGTTTCTAGAAGGACTGAATGATGAGTTGAGCATGCAGTTGATGGTAGCCACCTTCAACAACTACCAGGAGTTGGTAGATCGTGCTCTTATGATTGAAGGGAAGCAGCAGCAAATTGAGAATCGCAAGAGGAAGTATGGACAAGGAAAGTACAATTCAGGAGCTCAGTAGAAGCCACGTTTTACCCCTAGACCAGGAGGACATTTTCAGCATACCCATAGAGGAGGTAGCTCGCACAGTCACAATGGCACCAAGAATGGTAATGGCAATGGAGGAAGCAATGGCCAGAACCGCACCAACCCCTCGACCCCAGCCAAGAAGGACCTAAATCAAGTCACTTGCTATAAGTGTTTGAAGACCGGACATTATGCCAATGAATGTCCTGAAGGCCAAAATGGCAATGGAAGTTCTGGGAAGAAGCCGAACCCTTTCAACAGGGGACAGGTGAACCACGTTAGCGTGGAGGAGGTTGAAGCTCAGCCCGATGCAGTAATAGGTAAGTTTTTGGTTAAGTCATTTACTGCACTCGTTCTTTTTGATACTGGAGCATCGCATTCATACATCTCAAGGGAATTTGTGGATAAGTATAACCTACCAACCCAAGCCCTTAGGTCACCCATGTTAGTAACCTCGCCCAGAGTAGAGTATGTGGCTAGTCTATGGTGTGATCGGTTACCATTAAGGATTGGTAACTATGTTTTTTCCTCAGACCTAATAGTGTTGGAATCTCAAGGATTGGATGTTATATTAGGCATGGATTGGTTATCAAAGTATGAAGGGAATATTGAGTGTGCTAGTAAGTCAATTTTGCTTACCACACCAGAAGGGAGAAGGATCAAGTATGTATCCCGGCATGTGCCAAAGAGGACCCAAGTAAATTGCCTAACAGGAGTTGTGCGGGAGGAAGTACCAGTGGTAAGGGATTTCCCTGATGTATTTCCAGAAGAGTTGCCAGGCATGCCACCGGATAGAGATATTGAGTTTTTGATTGAGCTATTGCCAGGCACAGGGCCAATATCAAAGAGACCATATAGGATGCCAGCAAAGGATTTGGTGGAAATTAAGAAGCAGATTAAGGAGTTACTGGATAAGGGATATATTCGCCCAAGTTCTTCGCCTTGGGGATCGCCAGTACTTCTAGTGGAGAAGAAGGATGGATCGTTAAGGATGGTTGTTGATTATCGAGGATTGAATGAAGTAACAATCAAGAACAAGTACCCACTACCAATGATCAACGATCTGTTTGATCGATTGCAAGGAGCTAAGGTATTTTCCAAGATCGATCTGCGATCAGGATACCACCAGTTGAAGATTCGAGAACAGGATATTCCGAAGACAGCTTTTACTACCAGGTATGGGCTGTATGAGTATACCGTTATGTCATTTGGTCTAACTAACGCACCTGCATATTTTATGAACATGATGAACCAATTGTTTATGGAGTTTTGGGATAAGTTCGTCGTAGTGTTCATTGATGATATCTTGGTTTATTCAAAGAATGAAGAGGAGCATAAGGAGCATTTGCGTTTGGTACTTGGAAAGCTCAAAGAACACCAATTATATGCCAAGTTCAGCAAATGTGAGTTTTGGTTGAAGGAAGTAGGATTTCTCGGACACGTTATATCCGGAGAAGGTAAAGCAGTAGATCCCGCTAAAGTTGAAACCATGACAAAGTGGGAAGCCCCAACAACAGTTGGAGAGATCCGTAGTTTTCTTGGACTCGCAGGATACTACCGGAGATTTATTGAGAATTTCTCAAAGATTGCGAAGCCTATGACTGAGTTGTTGAAGAAAGATACCAAGTTCATATGGACAGAGGAGTGTGAGGCTAGTTTCCAGGAGTTGAAGAAATGTTTGGTTACCTCACTAGTGTTGATTTTGCCAGACCAGACCAAAGATTATGAGGTGTACTGCGACGCTTCACGTCGAGGACTTGGAGCAGTGCTTATGCAGGAAGGGAGAGTTGTTTCATATGCCTCAAGACAACTGAAGCCCCATGAGTTGAATTATGCTACGCATGATTTGGAGTTAGCAGCCGTAGTGCACACTTTGAAAACATGGAGACATTTCCTCATTGAAAACCATTGTGAAGTGTACACGGATCATAAGAGTTTGAAGTACATTTTCACACAGAAGGAGTTGAATCTCAGACAAAGGAGATGGCTGGAGCTTATCAAGGATTATGATATGAGATTGCATTATCACCCCGGAAAGGCTAATGTAGTAGCTTACGCATTAAGCCGCAAGAGTCATGTCAATACGTTAATGACGGGAGAAATACCCAAGGAGTTAGCAGAAAATCTTCGTGAACTATGTTTAGAAATAGTTCCGAGAAGCTATGTAGCAGCATTGGAGATTCAGTCAACTTTGATGGATAGAATCAGAGAAGCTCAGAAAGCTGACAAAGAGATTGCCGCTATAAAAGAGAAACTAAGCAAAGGAAAAGCTAAAGGATTTCTTGAGGATGAGCACCACACCCTATGGTTTGAAGACCGTGTTTACGTGCCCAATGACCCGGAGATCGGGAAGTTGATTTTGCAAGAGGCACACGATTCACCATATTCAATTCATCCAGGAAATACCAAGATGTATCTAGATTTGAAGGATATTTTCTGGTGGACCGGAATGAAGAAGGATATAGCGGAGTATGTAGCAGTTTGTGATGTATGCCAGAGAGTAAAGGCAGAGCATCAGAAGCCAGCAGGATTGTTACAACCATTGCTGATACCCGAATGGAAGTGGGATAAGCTAGGCATGGATTTTATCACGGGATTGCCCAGGACTCGTTCAGGCTATGACTCAATTTGGGTTTTAGTTGATCGATTGACGAAAGTAGCTCATTTCATCCCAGTAAAGACCACTTACACCAGTGCTAAGTTGGCAAAGATATACATGACCAGGATCGTATGTCTGCATGGAGTTCCAAGGAGTATTGTATCAGATAGAGGAACCCAATTTACCTCAAAGTTCTGGAAGCAGTTGCATGAAACTTTGGGTACCAGGCTAGAATTCAGCACAGCTTTTCATCCACAGACAGATGGACAGACCGAGAGGGTAAATCAGATTTTGGAGGATATGCTGAGAGCTTGTGCGCTAGATTATGGATCTAGTTGGGACGACAATTTGCCATATGCAGAGTTCTCTTACAACAACAGTTACCAAACCAGTTTGAAGATGGCCCCTTTCGAAGCCTTGTACGGAAGGAGGTGCAGGACACCATTGTCATGGGACGAAGTTGGAGACCGTCAGTTGTTTGGTCCTGACTTGATTAAAGAGTCCGAACAGAAGGTGAAGTTGATTCGCGATAGGCTCAAGGTAGCCCAGTCTAGACAGAAGAGTTATGCGGATTCTAAACGTAAGGATACAGTTTACGAAGTTGGAGATAGAGCTTATCTTCGAGTATCCCCACTTCGGGGAACAAAACGTTTTGGAGTCAAAGGAAAGTTAGCACCACGATTTGTAGGACCATATCGAGTATTGGAACGTATGGGGGAAGTAGCCTACAAGTTGGAATTGCCCTAAGGATTGTCAGGAGTACATGACGTGTTCCACGTTTCTCAGCTGAAGAAATGTGACGCAGAGATGGCTAATATACCGTTGAGAGATACAGTGCCTTTGGAAACTATCCAGTTGGATAACGATTTGATCTACGAGGAGAAGCCTGTTAAGATCCTCGAGTTTGCCAACCGATTTACTCGCAGCAAGGTTATCAAGTTTTGCAAAGTCCAGTGGAGCCACCACTCAGAGGATGAAGCCACCTGGGAGTGAGAGGAAGATTTGTCCAAGGACCACCCTCACCTATTTTCTAGCCAACCCGAATCTCAAGGGCGAGATTCATCTTAAGGGGGGGTAGGTTTGTAACATCCCAAATTTTCAATTTGGAATGTTATACATTAGATCATCAATGCATATCATATTTCTTTTGCATTTTGGTTGATCCTAGAAATTCTACGCAACTCAATGACCCATGGAGAGAGTTGGGGATTTCGATATTTTCATATTTGAGTTCTCTCAAATTTTGAGAATAGGATCATTTGATTTTATTTATTTTATCATCAATTATTTCTACTACAAAAATATGAGAGAGGGAATAAAATGACTTTCCCAATATAAAGAAATATTGAGGATTTAATAAAAAACTCAAATAAGATTTTATTTCGGAGTTTTTTGGTGTTTTATTTGAATTAGGAAAAAAGTGTGTTTTTCAAAATTGCATTTAGGTCCCAAATAAATGTTCACCTTGTGAGGCTTGATTTTAGAAGCCCGTGAAAATTTATTTCGGAATTTTCGGAGTCCGTTTAGTATTCCTTTTTCTTTTTCTTCCGAGCGGAATATTAAAAAAAAACCACGCCCGCCTGGGCCAAGGGCCCAGCCGAGCCAGGCCGGCCCAGCCGCTGCCGCCTCCCGCTCGAGCAGCCGCCGGACTCGGGAGGAGTCCGAGCCGGAGCGGCCTCGCCGCCGCCCGACCCCCTCCCCAAGGCAGCACCCCCCTTCTCTTAAATACCAAGCCACCTCGCCGCCCTCACCTCACCACCGCCCCGCCGCCTGCCAGCCGCAGCCGCCCCGCCGCCTGCTGCTACCGCCGCCGCCGCACGCCGCACGCCGCCGCCGCTGCCGCTGCTGCACCGTCGCCGCTACCGAGCCGCCCCGCCGCCCCGCATAGTCGCCGCCGCCGGCGGAGCCCCGCCCCGCCCACCGGAATACCTCGCCGGAGGTATAGCCGCCGCCGTTCGCTGTTCGGTTTTTTTAAGAAACCGCCTCGGTTTTTTTTCGAAACCCTAGATCGGTTTATTTCTCTGGTTTACTTAATTAGTGAACGTTCACCGATTCGTTCGTTTTAACGAACGCGTTCATCGTTTAGTTTTAGATAACGAACGTTCGTTCGTTAATCTGTTCTTTGTTTTTCTTTTCTCGGATTAAATCCGTGATTTTTCTGATCGCGATTTCTGATCCGATTTTCGTTTTAGTTTAACTTTTCACTCGTTTATCGGAATCAGGCGATTGAAGCGCCTTGGGATTCGTCTCGAAACCCTCTATCCGTTGAACCAACCTAAACGAGATTTTGCTACTATAAAAATTGCCCTAGATCCAGATTGCTAGAACGAAGTTGTTTTCTTTCGCCGTTTGACTTTCGTTGCTTCGTTCGATTCGATTCTTTTGCCAACCGGTGTTATTAAGTTGAACCTTCTGGTTAGATCTCTTATTTGAGTTTTACCCGTGCATTAGATGAGTGCTTATTGTATGCTTGTTTGTTTGTTTGCGATAGAATATCCGGAGTGCGCCGCCTGTTACTTCGAATCGCTAGGTTTCCCGGAACATCAGCAAGGCAAGTAACACTTTGATCATACCTTTCCTACTACCTAGTTTTATTGCATTAGATCAATCCTCACACATTGCATGATTAGGATCTAATTTAATTTTGGGATGGGAAGTAGATGAGGTAGTACCTATTACCAGTTATTATCAAACCTTTGGGAGTTACTTCTACGTTTGCTTATTATGCCATGCTATGCTAGTATTATACCATGCTATGCTAGTAGACGTGGATTGGGTGAGTGAAATCCATTGACAGATGTGAGATTGATAATTAATGGTTTATCTAAGGTGGCAACTTAAACACACATCTGGGTGGATTGAGGCACCTGGGTATTCCAGGACTTGCCTGTTTTCCTTTTGGACCGCCACCCAGGCTCAAAGGGATCATAAGACTATTCATACTAGAAACTTCCGTGTGCAGCCACAGGCTATTATGGGCTCTAGCATAGTTGACTAAGTTGTGCGAACTCTTACAGTGGTAGACTAGCAGATGTAGGGGATATAGGTGGTACGGTCTACCCGATCGTAAGGTGCTAGCGCTTCTGAAAGACTATGTCTCGGTCATCCGTCTTCTCAAACACCATGTAGTGCGAGAAACCAAACGGAGGCGATCGATTCTTGTGGGGAAAAGTGCGCAAACCTCTGCAGAGTGTAACAAACTAATCATGATTAGCCGTGTCCCCGGTTATGGACATCTTGAGTATCTAGTACCTGGATTATCATGTGAATCTCAACATGTTACTCTAAATTAATTTGGTTGGGTTATGTTTAATGATGATGCTTAATTGGGGTTGAGAATGCTGTCAACCATTCTCAATGTTTAACAACTACCATGATAGTTAAATAAATTTTATTCCTTTGAAGTAGGGAAAAATTGGCTTTACGCAAAACTGTAACCATAGAGCTTTCCACCAGCCAGATATGCATTTAGTATAGCTGTTCATTCCATTACTCTCTATGTGTTACCCTGCCAGCATATTCCATGTGCTGACCCATTTTCGGGCTGCAACGTTAATGTTGCAGACTTTTCAGACGACGATTAAGGAGTTTTAGGTCGTGGTTCTATACTCAGTGATGCCGTTGGAGTTGATAGACTCACTTATCTTCCAAGTCTTCCGCTGTTATCGTTATTAGATGGCCTTAAGCCATATTTATTGTAATAAGTTCTCTTATGAGACACTCGATGTAATAAGTGTGTGATTGCTACTCTGCTATAAATCCTCCGAGTACTGTGTGGTGTCAGCATTACTGATCCAGGGATGACACCGGAGCACAGAGATCAGACCGTTTGAGGTCTGGTCGCTGCAGCTGACATGCCTATCTTGATCCGCGGCACTAAAGCGCCATGCGCCATGGGTCTGCTCAACCCTGGTGATGATGCGAACCACGACATCGTCCATAGCGTTGACGGGGAGTGCCTCGGCCTTGACGGGCCATGGTGCCTGCTCGTTTTCCTCATCGACAAGGTTGATGGCAGAGGTGGCGCTTTGGTGGGTTGGCATGCTTGGAAAAGGTGGATCTGCTACAGGCTACGCTTGTTGCCTCCGTGCATTGTGCGCCGCCTAGGTTTATGCGCAATATCACTGGGTAGTAGGAAACCGGTGAGGAAATGGCGGGAAACGATGGCGTGTTCATAAAATGCCATCAATTAATGGAAACTTAGCATAGAAGGAACATCGAGCTAGCACAAGAAGTAGATGATAATCAGATGATCATTTATCCTAGTTAATTATACATGTAATAGTTTACTTTGGTGTGTGGAAATGTCATGTGTGTATTAACCACCTATGTAATTGTATGTTTGCCGCATATTACACACATCTTGTTTATGTGGAACATTTCTGTTCTCTTGGCTCAACACAAACAGTTTATCGGAATGAACTGTATGCCCTCCATTGCACACACCTTGATCTGGTCGAACCGTTTCTGTTGTGTTGCCTAATCAAAAACAGTTCATCCGAGTGAAGCGTATGCCATATATCGCACACACCTTGATCTGGCTAACCGTTTCTATTGTGTTGCCTAATCACAAACAGTTCATCCAAGCGAACCGTAAGCTGTATATCGCGCACACCTTCATCTGGCTGCCCGTTTCTTTTGTTCTGCCGCATCGCAAACAGTTAATTGAAGTGAACCATATGCCCTGCATCGCACACGCAACTAAAATTTGATCCGTGTTTGATGCATTCATCATCGCAAATGTTTTGCATCTTTTTTGATGGTTATTTTACACCACCGTTTGCGATTATTACATCGCACACAGTTTCGTCGAAGGGTCTCTGATCGTAGTGTCGCATTAGGAGCAACCTGCAGTAGTGTATGATGAAACTTTGAGTTATGCACGATGAAACTTTGATTTGTGATGTAATTAAACCATCCTCCTCACCTAGCGAAAATCAGTCTAGTTAGGGCATTTTGGGTACGATGAACTTTGTTATTTATGCTTATGATATGTTGCTTCTATTTTTGTTAAGTCTGTCTCTTTCTGTTGCTCAAATATATATGTTGCATATCATCAACTCATGTGACGATGCAGGTGCATATATCATCGATGGTGAAGAAGTGCTACGCCAGGAGTATACGACGAATGGCCGGAGTGTCAGGCCCAGGTGTACCAGTTTCCGAGTGACAACTAGTAGTTAGTTTAGGTTCATGCTAGTGCGAGAGAGGGATACGAACCGACGCCTCAAGAAGTACTACATTATGTATGATGAGACATGTCATGTAACTTGTATAGCTATACGTGATTATGATGTCACGACATGGTTTGTGTTGGATGATATGATGAGACTATTATGTGAATGGTATGATGAGCTGAAACGTCTCCGTCGTATCTATAGTTTTTGGTTGTTTCATGCCAATATTATACAACTTTCACATATTTTTGGCAACTTTCTATATGATTTGTTGGAATAACATATTGATCCAGTGCCCAGTGCGAGTTCCTATTTTTTGCAAGTTTTTTGTATCGCAGAAAATCCATATCAAACGAAGTCCAAATGCAATAAAATTTTATGGAGAATTATTTTGGAATATATGTGATTTTTGAGACTTGGAATCAACACAAACGGATGCCCACACAGCACACAAGACACCAAGTCGCGACCTAGGAGCCAGGCACGTGGTGCTGGGTTGTGCTAACCTTGTACGTCGGTTGGCGCTCTACTTAGGGCGCAAGGAAGCTTATATCCAGAACAAAAATCGTATCAAAATCTCAGTGCAATCGGGGTTACGGATCTCCTGGAATATAAGAAACAGTTTTCGGCCAGATCTGAAAACGTGAAACAGAAGAGAACAAAGAGGGAGATCCAATCTCGGAGGGGCTCCCGCCCCTCCGCAGCCATGGAGGCCATGGACTAGAGGGGGAACCCTCCTCCCATCTAGGGTGGGAGGCCAAGGAAGAAGAAGGAGGAGGGGGCTCTCTCCCCCTCTCTCCCGGTGGCGCCAGAACATCGCCGGGGCTAGCATCGTGACGGCGATCTACATCAACAATCTTGCTACCGTCAACACCAACTCTCTCTCCACCTCTATGCAGCGGTGTAACACCTCTTCTCCCTGATGTAATCTCTACTTAAACATGGTGCTCAACTCCATATATTATTTCCCAATGATCTATGGTTATTCTATGATGTTTGAGTAGATCTGTTTTGTCCTATGGGTTAATCGTGATCTTGGTTGGTATGATTTTATATTCTATTTATGGTGTTGTCCTAGGGTGCCCTCCGTCTCGTGCAAACATGAGGGTCCCACGCTGTAGAGTGTTGCAATATGTTCATGGTTTTCTTATTGTCGGTGTTGCGGGGGTGAGAGCGGCCTAAACGCGGATAAGTGAGTTATGGCATATGGGAGTAAAGAGGACTTGTTACTTAATGCTATGGTTGGGTTTCACGACCTTAATGTTCTTTAGTAGTTGGAGATGCTTACTAGAGTTCCAATCATAAGTGCATATGATCCAAGGAGAGAAAGTATGTTAGCTCATGCCTCTCCCTCATATGAAATTACAAGAATGATTACCGGTACTTGTTATCGAATTCCTAGGGATAAATGACTTTCTTGTTGACAAAAGCTATCCATTTTTATTACCTTGCAATTTATTCGTAGTTTTATTCTCTCAAAGTACTCGTAGTTTTATTCTTGAAAAATAGTTTCATACTTATTTCCGGTAAAGCAAACGTTAAAGTGTGCATAAAGTTGTATCGATGGTCGATAGAACTTGAGGAATATTCGTTCTGCCTTTAGCTCCTCGTTGGGTTCGACACTCTTATTTATCAAAAGAGGCTATAAATGATCCCCTATACCTGTGGGTTATCAAGACCTTTTTCTGGCGCCGTTGCCGGGGAGCAATAGCGTGGGGTGAATATTCTCGCGTGTGCTTGTTTGCTTTATCACTAAGTAGTTTTTATTCTCCGTTCTAAGTTGTTCTCTATCTTTAGTTATGGATATGGCCCATGAAACACCAAAAAATTAGTTGTACTTGCTACTCATGGAGATGGGGAACCTCCTAAAACCCGCGATGCTTGTTATGTGAAATATATTATGCACTACTTTGATAATCTTGAGAAACCCCCATTCAACTATATAATGGGAGTAACATTGGATCAACGTGAATACTTTAGGGATTATCGCTTGACTCGTAAAGGGAAATTATTATGGGATCAAAATCATATGTTGCATTGGTATGCTAGGGAGCTATGCTTGAGATATGATTATACTTGTTGCTCCAGGATGAATGCTCCACATCTTCCCTTTTCATGCAAATTTAATGAATATGAAACCTTGGCTTCTAATGCTAATGGTATATATGATTATTATGATGTGGAACGAATATAAGAATTTTTTGCTTTTAAGGGTGCTTATGAAATAGAATCGTTGTTTTTAAAGTATGAAGATTTTGATGATTCAGTTTATAGACCTGAAAATTTTGCTATCCTTAAATATTGCTATGATAATTATTAATACAATTCCGATATTGATGCATTTATTGAGAAAGTCTCCGCTGTCCAAGAAGAGACTAATATTTTGTAGGAGTCTATGGAAGAAGGAAATGATGAAACTGTGAGCTCGTTGGAAGAAAAATATGATGAGGAGAGCGAAGAACAAATGGAGAAAGACCAGATTGATCACCCGTGCCCACCTTAAAATGAGAGTAACTCTTCAACTCGTACATTGTTTAATTTCCCTTCATTCTTATCGAAGGATGAATGCTATGATAATTGCTATGATCTCATTGATTCATTTGAAATATCCCTTTTTGATGAACTTGATGCTTCCTATGGTTGTGGCCAAGATGACAATATGAATTATGCTTATGGAGATGAACTTTCTATAATTCCTTATGTTAAGAATGAAATTGTTGCTATTGCACCCACGCATGATAGTCCTATTATCGTTTTGAATTCTCCAAACTACACTATATTGGAGAAGTTTGCACTTATTAATGATTACATTGATGGGTTGCCTTTTACCAGTGCACATGATAATTTTGATGAATATAATATGCATGTGCTTGCAGCTCCTACTTGCAACTATTATTAGAGAGGAACTACATCTCCACCTCTTTATGTTTCCAACACGATAAAATTGCAAGAAACTGCTTATGCTATCTATTGGCCTTTACTTGATGTGCATGAATTGTTCTTTTATGACATGTCGATGCATAGGAAGAGAGTTACACTTCATCATTACATGATATATGTTGATTTTTGATCACTACTAAATTCCAAATCATCGTTAATTAAAATTGGCTTTCATATACCTTGGGATCCGGGTGGAATCATTACTTGAGCACCTTATGCCTAGCTTAATGGCTTTAATGAAAGCGCTGCCAGGGAGACAACCCGGAAGTTTTAGAGAGTCATTTATTTTTGTTAGGTGCTTTTATAAAGTTTAAAAACAAGAAAAATATAGAGGGGAACTTAAAACTTCACAAAAAGAAAAGTGAAAGTGACATAGACGAGCACCATGGAAGCGGGAGCATGCCTTGATCTTTGTTCATGCCCATGGAAACTTCGTGAATCTTCAATTGTAAAAAACTTTTCAACAAAAATAATTACCCCCTTGGAAAATTCCATTGTATTATAAAAATAATGTGCCAAGATTTGCCTTTTGGATGAGTAGATTGCTTGTTGGTATGTGCGGTGCAAAAACAGAAACTTTGGCTATAGTGCGTGATTTTACATTTTTTTACTGGAACATCAAAAGCTTCTGAAACTTTTTGCACAATCTTTCTCTTCAAATTGTTTATTTTTCCTATTTTTTCATAATTCTTGGAGTACCAGAAGTATGGTAAATGTTCAGATTACTACAGACTGTCCTGTTTAAGACATATTCTGTTTTTGATGCATTGTTTTGATTGTTTTGATGAAACTATCGATTTTAATTAGTGGTATAAGCCATGGAAAAGTTATATTACAGTCTACAATGAAAAAAACAAAGTATGAATTGGTTTGCAACAGTACTTAGAGTAGTGATTTGCTTTATTATACTAACGAATCTTACTGAGCTTTCTGTTGAGTTTTGTGTGGATGAAGTGATCAAAGATCTAGGAGGTCTCGATATGAGGAGAAGGAGGAGAGGCAAGGGATCAAGCTTGGGGATGCCCAAGGCACCCCAAGTAAATATTCAAGGAGACTCAAGCGTCTAAGCTTGGGGATGCCCCGGAAGGCATCCCTTCTTTCTCCAACAAGTATCGGTATGTTTTCGTCTTCGTTTCGTTCATGTGATATGTTTGAATCTTGGAGTGTCTTTTGTGTTTACTTTTCATTTTTCTTTTATGCACCATTCTGGTATGAGATAGTCCATGGTTGATTTATAGAATGCTCATTGCACTTCACTTATATCTTTTGAGTGTTGCTTTATAGAATGCTTCATGTGCTTCACTTATATCATTTGAAGTTTGGATTGCCTGTTTCTCTTCAGATAGAAAACCGTTCTTTGTAGAATGCTCTCTTGCTTCACTTATATTTATTAGAGCATGATATTTTGTAGAAATAATTAAACTCTCATGCTTCACTTATATCTATTTAGAGAGTCAACAGGAATTGGTCATTTGCATGGTTAGTCATAAAATCCTACATAAAACTAATGGATCACTGAATATGATATGTTTGATTCCTTGCAGTAGTTTTGTGATATAGAGATGGAATATGTGGGGTGGGAGGTACTAGTAAACGGTTGTGGTTAGTAAGAATATTGGTGTTAAGGTTTGTGATTCTCCAAGCATGCACGTATAGTCTCTCGTTATGCTATGAAGTTGGAGCATGATTTATTATTGATTGTCTTCCTTATGAGTGGCGGTCGGGGATGAGCGATGGTCTTTTCCTATAAATCTACCCCCCTAGGGGCATGCATAGTAGTAGATTGCTTCGAGGGCTAATAAGCTTTTGCAATAAGTATATGAGTTCTTTATGACTAATGTGAGTCCATGGAATATACGCACTCTTACCTTTCCGCAATTTGCTAGCCTCTACGGTACCGTGCATTGCCCTTTCTCGCCTCGAGAGTTGGTGCAAACTTTGCAGGTGCATCAAAACCACGTGATATGATACGCTCTATCACACATAAGCCTTATTATATCTTCCTCAAAATAGCCACCATACCTACCTATTATGGCCCTTCCATAGCCATTCTGATATATATTGCCATGCAACTTCCACCGCTTCCGTTTTGATGACTTGAGCATTCATTGTCATATTGCTTTACATGATCATATAGCTGACATAGTAGTTGTGGCTCAACCACTGTTCATCATTTTTCATACATGTTACGCTAGATCATTGCACATCCTAGTACATTGCCAAGGGCATTCATATAGAGTCATAGTTTGTCATAGGTATCGAGTCGTAATTTTTATTTCGTTTGAGTTATAAGTAAATGGAAGTGTGATGATCATCATTATTCATTTTTAGAGCAGTGACCCAGTGAGGAAAGGATGATGGAGACTATGATTCCCCCACAAGTCGGGATGAGACTCCGGACAATGAGAGAAGAAAAAAAGAAAAAGAAAAAGAAGAAAAAAAGAAAAAAAAGAAAGAAAAAAAGAAAAAAAGAAAAAGAAAAAATAAACAAAGAGAGAAGGGGCATTGTTAGTATCCTTTACCACACTTGTGCTTCAAAGTAGCACCATGTTTTTCATATGGAGAGTCTTCTATGTTGTCACTTTCATATACTAGTGGGAATTTTTCATTATAGGATTAGATGCACACCCACTTAGTTTTCGTATTGAGCTTTCAGACACTTATAGCTCTTAGTGCATTCGTTGCATGGCAATCCCTACTCCCTGCATTGATTTCGATTGATGGGCATCTCCATAGTCCGTTGGTTAGCCGCGTCGATGTGAGACTTCCTTAATTTTTTGTCTTCTCTATATTTACCCCTATCACCATACTCTATTCCACCTGTAGTGCTATATCCATGGCTTGCGCTCATGTATTGCATGAGGGCTGAAAAAGGTGAAGCGCGTGAAAAAGTATGAACCAATTGCTCGGCTTGTCATCAGGGTTGTGCATGATAAATTGATGCCGAGCATCCCAAGGTCATCCCCATGGACCTACCTACGTCTCCTACGACACCACTTGGACCAATGGCAAGAGCCCGAGCAAAGTCTATCGAACATAAGGTGAACTCGCTCCTCTCCGAGCTACCACTTTCTATACATGAGACATGTCTGCTACCTCAAGCGAAAACACTATGTGTAATCAGGTACTTGGAGGAAAGCCAACGAGCAGCTACATCCGACGGACAAGACGACGAGGACACCAAGTGCCAGGAAGAAGAGCTGCCACTGAAGCTACAACCACCGGACGACGACCACCACCACTTCCGCACGTCCGGTCGGGGTCGGACGTCCGGTCGCTCGCGGGGGTCTGGTCATCCGGAGGAGGCCGGACTTCCGACGTTTCGGCTCAGTTGAGGCGGCGCCGGATTTTCGGACAATGTCGATCGTCCGGTGGCTAATACTTGTCGGATGTCCGGTGGTCGTCGGTCGTCGGGGCGCTATAGAGTGTCGGACATCCGGTGGCACGTTGGACGTCCGGCCGCTATAGACTTTCCAGCTCCATCTTCTTCCGTCTTCACTTCCATGCTTCCCTTGCAGGTGGTGTAGTTGTTCCTTGGCGCTTGCACTCCTTCTCGCCATCCATAGTGTTCCGACAATACCTATGCATGCACACGAGAGGGGTGTCAAGTAGTATACCATCCTCGAAGGGGTCAAGTGAGCACGTGTAAAGGAGATGATTCACCTTTGTGTATGTGAAGTAGATGTCGCACGTGTCATTTTCTAAACGGTCTCTTGACATGGTGATGTCCATAGGATGCTCCGCATCATAAGGAAACGTCGGACGTCCGGTGGTGGAGCGGTCGTCCGATCGTTGGACGTCCGGTTACTTGCGGACGTCCGGTGCCTGGGCGGTTTCGGGCACGGGATGAATCGCTAGGGTTCGTGGTGGTGGACGCAAAATCGGTCAAATCCGGGCGATTTTGTTGATGGAAAAGGTGGAGATGATGGGGGAAACGTAGATCCACTTATGGCAAAACAAATCTATGGATCAAATCCAACAAAACTTATCACACCAACAAATCACAGAAAAAATTGGGGCTATTTTTGGTGGGGATTTTCGAAATTGGGGAAGACCACAACAAAATCAAGCTAGAAAACGAAGAGGGGAGGCTCCGAAATCATGATCAATGTGGCTCATGATACCAGATGATGTAGGATGGAACTCTAAACGAACGATCCTTCATGAAAGGAGTAGATCCCGTGATGAACACGAAGAACACGAGTGGAAAACACAGAGGGGAACACAAGAGAATCACTCAAACCAACAAGAACGATCACACATATGATAGATCCTCGAACACAAAAGAGATACATGATCTGAATCCAACAAAGGACGATACATAGGTAACTGGTTCTTCTCCGTGAGGAGGTCTTGAGGTCTTCCCATTAGGGGTCTTGAATCCAAGATGGATCTTCTCCGAAGAGGTGTCGGTCCCTCGCGATGGAGTAGATCCCGATGGATGAGCGAAGCTCTATCCCACATATGAGCTAACACAATGATAAACCTAACTAGGAGGAGGAGGAGGTCTATTTATAGTCTTAGTGCAAATGGGGGCGAAGTGAAGGGGTACATGGGCCTCGGGCCCGGAACTGTGCGCAGACAGGTACCGGATGTCCGGTTGGTTACGGTCGTCCGGTGGCTCGTGGGCGTCCGGACGTACGGTAGCTTCTAGACTTCCGCTGGTTCTGGCTCGGTTGAGGTGGCACCGGATTTCCAGAGATGGCTGGTTGTTCGGTCGCATCGGACATCCGCTGTTTCGGCTTGGGTGCGGGGGCGCCGGTCATCCGATCCTGGCCGGACGTCCGCTCGCTGTAACTTGCGTTGGCCGGGGCCTGGACAGGCTGGGGCTTCAGGTGCTGGACATCCGGTGCCGGCCGGTCGTCCGCTGGCTGTAGCTTCAGTGGCAACTCTTCTTCTTGGCACTTGGTGTGCTCGCCGTCTTGTCCATTGGATGTAGCTGCTCCCTGGCTTTCCTCTAAGTACCTGATTACACATAGTGTTTCCGCTTGAGGTAGCAGCCATGTCTCATGTATAGAAAGTGGTAGTTCGGAGAGGAGCGAGTTCACCTTATTTTCGACAGCCTTTGCTCGGGCTCTTGTCATTGGTCCAAGTGGTGTTATAGGAGACGTAGGTAGGTCCATGGGGATGACCTTGGGATCCGCTCCTTTCGTGAAAGATCCGCTCTTTTCGTGAAAGATTCGCTCCTTTTGTGAAAGAGCAGCTTCATCCAACGAACAAGACGGCGAGGACACCAAGTGCCAAGAAGAAGAGCTGGCACTGAAGCTACAAATACCGGACGTCCGGCACCTGAAGCCCCAGCCACCGGATGTCCGGCACATGAAGCCCCAGCCTGTCCAGGTCCCGGCCAACGCAAGCTACAGCGAGCGGATGTCCAGCAAGGACTGGAGGACCGGCGCCCCCGCACCAGAGCCGAAATAGCAGATTTCCATGCCCGACCGGACATCCGTCCATCCCCGGACATCCCATACGTGTAGATATCAACTCCGGATGATTTTTGTTTCGGCCATAACTTATTTATTCGAACTCCAATTTTGACGTTCTTTAGGTGGTTTTGAAGCTCTTGACATCCTCCATCCCACAAAAATACCACCAACATCGTTTAACCACATCAAAATTTTGTAACTTTGGTATCTTTGCCTGGGGCTTCCACCACATCATCTGCATTACCGCCACCGACTTCTGCAACCTAACCCATTTTGATCCATATAGCATTAGTGGTTGCTTGAGTAGTGATTCAAGTCTCCTAAGGTGTTTCGGCTACTTAGGGACGGTTGATTCTTCATCAACCACCACCACCTTTTCCGCGTAACCTTGCCCACCATACATTTCCACCACCTCAACATAACCAAATTTTGTTTGAGCTTGTTTGAGTTGTGTGTTGTGTCTCCTAAGGTGTTTCGGCTACTTAGGGACGGTGACCTCAACTTCGACATCGTGTATAGTACACCACCATAACCTCCACTTCTGCATTGCCTACTCGCATAACTCATCATTGCATTTCTGCAATCCCATTGAGCTTCTGCAACACCACTTCCGCATCCCGCTACCACCATTTGACATTTGCCTTTGAGATTTTGAGTTCGCGGTTTTTTCCGTTTCCTAAGGTGTTTCAGCTACTTAGGGACGAGTCTCCATCATCTTGGTATCTACATCAAGAACACCGCCACTCATCATTGCCAAGGACGGTAACCTCGATGACACCATTGTATATTCCCCTTGCCATTACATTGATAACCCCTAGCCCATTTTGCATCACTTGCCTATCGAGACTAGCCTTTGAGTATTGCCGGCAACGTTATTTGTGCACATTAATGATCATTGATCTACACCTCCCATTGCATACATACGATACCATATCAGTATCATCTTGGTATCATGAGCCACGTTGATCACGACTTCGGAGCCTCCCCTCTTCGTTTTCTAGCTTGATTTTGTTGTGTTCTTCACCAATTTCGAAAATCCCCACCAAAAATAGCCCTAATTTTTTTTGTGATTTGTTGGTGTGATGAAGTTTTGTTGGATTTGGTCCATAGATTTGTTTTGCTACGAGTGGATCTACCTTTCCCCCATCATCCCCACCTTTTCCATCCACAAAATCGCCCGGATTTGACCGATTTTGCCTCCACCACCACAAACCCTAGCTATTCATCCCGTACCCAAAAGCGCCCAGGCACCGGACGTCCGCAAGTCACCGGACGTCCGACGACCGGACGACCGCTCCACCACCGAACATCCGACGTTTCCTGATGAAACTAAAAAAATTCAGTTCGGCCACCACTACCCCTCCACCTCCACTTCCGCATACGCACTCCTTTAACCACTTCCACTTTCGCATACGCAACCCAATACCACACTCGCTTTCCGCAACCACCATTGCATACTTGCTTCGCACTAAGACACAATTTTGCCACATTTGCTTTGAGAATTTGAGTTGCGGTTCTCGTTTCCTAACATGCTACTTAGGGACGGTTCGACATCAACATCACCGCCACTCATCTTTGCCATGGATTCGTCATCGACAACAACCACTCCACCATTTTGACACCATACCATAAGCAAGAACGGTAACCTCTTCTTGGTATCGCGATACATCATCATTATATAATCTTGCCATTGAACTGATAACCACCATAGCCCAATTTTGCGTATCTTACCCATCGAGACTAGCCTTTGAGTATTGCCGTTAATGTGACTTGTGCACATTAGTGGTCATACTTTCCATAGAATACTTACCATATCATCTTGGTGCATATCTTGGTATCATATTTTGTGTCACAAGGTTGTCATTGCATACACAATTGCTATCTTGGTTTGTGAAGCATTGCATGAGAAAAGAGCTCAAAAGAGAAAGAGCCAAACAAGCTTTTAAGCAAAAAGGAAAGATAAGGAAAGAGCTTTTAAGCAAGAACCATAGCATCATACTACATTAAGATTCTCATACTAGATCATCTTGGATCATATCATTGGAACACCGCACATAGAGCATACTTGGGATAGAAGCCGTTGCATTTTTGCTTAGTAGGTTGTGCACAAGTCTTTGTATCCGCCTATTGTGCAATCGTGCTAGCATCTCTCTAGTGTTGTGCAACCAAAGCATTTTCATGGTTTCCACATTTTGGCTCATTCCTTGGTTGCACGACCCCATTTATCTCTCCGTGTGTGAGTTCCCGTGTACCATAATTTGCTATTGGTCTACTTGTTCCATTTGCAAATTTGTGAATCTTTTCCAACATTATTGAAGCACACTAACAAGTGCATCAAATTTTGTGCCACCATCCTAACCAAGCTCCACCATAAGCTTTTACTTGTGTAGGTGTGAGAAACCGATAGGAATTGGTACCAATTGTGCTATTTCCTTGTTCCACACTTGAGTGGTTATTGATCCATCTTCAACATCGGTCAAGGTACATTTGGTATAAGTTCTTCTCTTTCTCCCACTCACATATTTGCTTGGAACGATGGATAGGCCAAGTACTTCTACCAACCCACTCTTCATCGAGCAAGACGACGACATGTCTTCCTACGTCACAAAGAACCACCTCTTCGGTGCACAACGAGCTTTGCATGAAGAGCAACAAGCAATGACCGAATGCATTGACAACCTTGCCACTGACTTGCGACTCACCGAGCAACATACAGGAGACTACTTAGACACGTCCATGGCATCTCTAAAGGAGGATATTTGAACAATGATGGCCAACCGCTCTTCTACCTCGTCGTCCTACTCAAGAAGGAGGTGCTCAAGTCGACACTCCGACGACACCATCTCTGGCTCAAGTACTCCAACATCGAATACTCTTCGACGTGCCGTGCGCCAAGATCGTCAAGCAAACCGCAATCCTCTACACAACAACAACTCTCAAGAGCAACGACACCATCAAAACCAAGCAAATTTTGCGCAAGCACGAGAACGGCAACACCAACGCCATCAAGAAGAGGAAGAGTGAGCGCGTCTACACCAAGATGCACAAGATGCCGAGGCACAACGTCAAGAACAACAATGGCTAAAAGCTCAAGCACTTGAGGCGCAATGTGCCCTCCGAGATTCAAGTCGAGTCATAGCCACATGCAACCGGAAAAATTGTGAACACCGAGAAGCACTTCACAAAGAAGTTCAAGAGAGGAACTATCAAGCTCGAGTACATCCTCAAGTTCCAAGACATCCTCGCCAAGAACCCCAAGTTCACCAAGATCAAGAAGACAATGGAAATCCTCCACAAGAAGAGCAAGTCGAGGGAGACAATACTCCTCGTCAAGAACGTCAACACCCTCGACCCCAACACAATGAAGAGCAACGATACGGCAAGCTAAAGTTGATGCGGAGCATCCCAAGGCCATCCCCGTGGACCCAACTACATCTCCTATGACACCTCTTGGACCCATGACACGAGCACGTGCAAGAGCTCTTGAAACCGAGGTGACATCTCTCCTCTCACAATTCCACTTCGATGCACATGAGGCATGGCTACTACCTTATATGGACACTTTATGCATACTCAGGTACCATGGAGAAGCTAAGGAGCAAGGACAAGAGGAAGAGGAAGATGGACGAGAAGACGGGGAAGAAGAAGGGCTGCAGGAAAAGTCCCAGCCACCGGACGACCGGCCGGGACCGGACGTCCAGCGCCTGAAGCATCAGTCAAGCCCCAGCGAGCGGACGTTCGGTCCAGACCGGACGACCGGTGCCCCTGCACCCAAAGCAAATGAGTGGACGTCCGGACCGGACGACCGGCACACCTGCATCCGAGCCAACATCAGCGGAAGTCCGACGTTTCCGTACGTCTGGCACCCCCATCACAGAGCAGAACCAGCGGACGTCCGGAGGACACCGGACGACCGGCCGCTCCTGAGACACCGGACGACCGGCCACCAGCGGACGTCTGGTAGCTGGCTGCGTCCATATTCGGGCCCGAGGCCCATGTACCCCTACTTTCTCCCCCATTTGCACTTAGACTATAAATATACCTCTCCCCCCTCCTTTCTAGGGTAAACAAAGGATTAGCTCATATTTCGTGTGAGAGCTTTGCTCATCCACTTGGTTACCTTCTCCATGGAGATTCGAGCCTCCTACGGAGAAGATCCCCCAAGCGGATTCAAGACCCCTCTTTAGGGAAGAACATCAAGACCTCCTCACGAAGAAGACCGTTACCCTTGTATCGTCCTTAGTTGATCGTGTACCGTGTGAACCCTATGTATTCGAGGATCTAGCACATGTGTGACTTGTTCTTTTTAGTTTGAGTGTTCCTCTTGTGTTTTCCTTTCGTTTTCCCTCGTTTCCCTCCTTGCGTTCTTCGTGTTCGTCGCGTGATCCGCTCCTTTCGTGTAAGATCGGCCTATAGGGTTCCTACCCTACATCATCTTGGTATGATGAGCCACGTTGATCACGATTTCGGAGCCTCCTCATTGTGTTTCTAGCCTAGTTTATGTTGTTTTTCGTCCTAATTTGAAAAATTCCCCACAAAAATAGCCCCAATTTTTTTGTGATTTGTTAGTGTGTTGACATTTTGTTTGTTTGGATTCGTGGATTTCTTTGTTTTCAGTGGATCTAGATTTTTCCCTTTGTCTCCACCACTTTCCATCAATGAAATCGCCCGCAATCGACGAATTTCACCTCATCCACCCCGCCCACGTGAAGTTCCTCCCGTGCATGAGTAGTGCCCAGGCACTGGACATCCGCTCGCCACCGGACGTCCGACGATCGGACGACCGCTCCCCACCGGACGTCCGGAGTTCCCTGACGAAACTGATTTTTTTTCCAGTTTAGTCACCACCACAGCCCCACATTTCCGCATACGCACTCCTACCACCACACCATCACCACTTCCGCATACAACCACCATTTGGACCGTTTCGCGCTCCGACACGTGTTGCCACTTCGAGCTTTGAGAATTTGAGTTGCGGTTCTGTATCCTTTTGTGTTTCGGCTATCTAGGTACGGTTCGACATCAACATCACCGCACTCATCTTCGTCACGGACGCTCATCAACAACGACCACCTCGACTGCCGGTCTTGCTTATGGACATGGAACCAAAGAACGGTAACCTCGTCTTGGTATTGGATACATCATTCTTGCCATTACATTGATAGCCACCATAGCCTTACTCCTTTGCGTTGCTTACCCATCGAGACTAGCCATTGAGTATTGCCGGCAACGAGACTTGTGCACATTAGTGATCATACTTCCCATAGCATACATACATCATTGTTGCATATATTGGTATCATATCTTGTGTCACAAAGTTGTCATCGCATACACAATTGCTATCTTGGTTCGTCAAGCATTGCATGAGAAAAGAGCTCAAACATCAAAGAGCCAAACAAGCTTGTAAGCAAAGAGGAAAGATAAGGAAAGAGCTTTTAAGCAAGAACCATAACATCATACAACATTAAGATTGTCATACTCGATCACCTTGGATCATATCATAGAAACACCTTGCATAGACCATACTTGGGATAGAAGTCGTTGCATTTTTGCTAAGTAGGTTGTGCACAAGTTCTTGTATCCACCTATTGTGCAATCGTGCTAGCGTCTCTCTAGTGTTGTGCAACAAGAGCATCTTCGTGGATTCCACATGTTGGCTCATCCTTGGTTGCCCAACCCCAATTATCTTTTTGTGTGGGTGTTTCCATGTACATTGTATGCTTGGTCTACTTGTTACATTGCATCTTGCAAATCTTTTCCAACATTATTGAAGCTCACTTACAATTGCATCAAATTTTGTGCCACCATCCTAACCAAGCTCCACCATAAGCTTTTACTTGTGTAGGTGTGAGAAACCGACAAGAGCTAGTACCAATTGTGTTATTTCATAGTCCTACATTGGAGTGATCATCGATCCACTTTCAACTTCGGTCAAGGTACGTTTGGTATTCGTTCTTCTCTTTCTACCACTCACATTTGTCTTGGAATGATGGATAGGCCAAGTACTTCTACCAACCCACTCTTCATGGAGCAAGACGACGACATGAACTCCTCCGTCACCAAGAGTCACCTCTTTCGTGCACAACGTGCTTTGCATCAAGAGAAATAAGCTATGAGTGAACGCATCGACAACCTCGCCGCCAACTTGCGACTCTCCGAGCAACGTATAAGGGACTACTTCGACCACAAGCTCGACGATCACAAGCAAGAGAATGACGCAAGGATGGACGAGATTCGCGCTTTGTTGCTCAACCGCTCTTCTTCCACTTCGTCCTCATCAAGAAGGACTCGCTCAAGTCGACACTCCGACTTCACCCTCTCCGGCTCAAGTACACCGACATCGAACACTCTACGTCATGCCGCGCACAATGATCGTCAACCAAGCCTCAATCCTCTATGCGACACCGACTCTTAAGAGCATCGATGACGTCAAACCCAAGAGGCCTTTGCGCTAGCACGAGAACGGCAATGCCAACGCCAACATGAAGAGGAAGAGCGAGCGCGTCTACACCAAGTTGCACAAGATGCCGAGGCACAACGCCAAGAAGAACAACTCCGTGAAGCTCAAGCACTTGCGGCGCAACAAGCCCTCCAAGATTCAAGTCGAGCCGTAGCCAACCGAGGCCGACAAGCTCGAGAACAAGAAGAAGCATTTCACGAAGAAATTCAAGAACGGAGATTTCAAGCTCGCATGCATCGTCAAGTTCCTCA
The DNA here is from genome assembly GCF_018294505.1 of Triticum aestivum. Lineage (NCBI taxonomy): Eukaryota > Viridiplantae > Streptophyta > Magnoliopsida > Poales > Poaceae > Triticum > Triticum aestivum. Next base: position 262,831,923 of record NC_057806.1, on the reverse strand, counting down.
AGCTCCTCCACAAGCGTGCCAAGAACATCAAGTTCATCAAGAGCATGAAGAGAATGAACATCCTCCACGACAAGCCCAACATGAAATTGACAACCATCCTCACCAAGAGCAACAAGAGCTTGACAATCATCAACAACATGGGCGTCATCATCCCCGACCCCAACACAATGAAGAGCAACGCTATGGCAAGCTCAAGTTCACCATGCCAAAGTTCAATGGAAGCAACAATCCCGAAGAGTACCTTTCATGGGCATTGAAGGTCGACAGAATCTTCCGTTTGCACAACTATGAAGAAGAGAAGAAGATCGTAATGGCATCCCTTGAGTTCTAAGACTATGTCCTCATTTGGTGGGAACAATTTATCGAGCACCGAGAGGCGAGAGGTGAACCACCCATCACTACTTGGGCACAAATGAAGGATGTCATGAGAGCATGCTTCGTGCCTACCTACTACAACCGCGACCTCTTCAAGAAACTCCAACTACTCAAGCAAGGAACCAAGAGCATTCAAGAGTACTACAAGGAGATGGAGATCGCCATGATAAGAGCCAATGTCACGGAAGACGATGAGCAAACTATGGCACATTTCTTGAATGGACTCAACCATCCTATCAAGAATATCTCCGACTTCCAACCATACTCGAACCTCATCGAGCTAGTGCATCAAGCTACCAAAGCGGAACGCCAAGTGCAAGATGATTTCAAGTACGCCAAGTTCTCTTCCATGACATACGGTTCTCCAACAACCAAGCTTCAACGACTGCAACACCGTCTACCAAGCCTTCTACTAGCAACATCGACAAGTCGAGTTCCAAGAAAGCTTCGTCAACTCCAAGTCATCCTCCTACTACGAGAAACTTCAAGCCGAGAGCTTCATCATCATCCACTCCAACCGATGAGACCATCAAGACGAATACCCTCAAATGCTTCACATGCGGAGGCCGAGGCCACAAGTCCTATGAGTGCACCAACAAGCGGACCATGATCCTCAACGACGACAACACTTATGACTCAATGAGTGAAGAAGAAATGGATGCCATCGAGCAAGTCACCATGCACTGGCAAGTGAACGATGAAGAGGAACAAGTCTTTTGCGATGAAGATTCAAGTCCCTCTCTTGTCGTCTCCAAAGTCTTGACTCTCCAACATCACCAAGAAGAAGACCAAAGATGCCACATATTCCACACCAAGGCCGGCATCAATGGACGATCCATCAAGGTCATCATCGATGGAGGGAGTTGTCATAATCTCGCAAGTGAAGAACTTTGCTCCAAGCTCCAATTGCCCAAGACGAAGCATCCACATCCATACAAAGTGCAATGGCTTAGCGACTCCGACACCATCCAAGTCAAGCACTGAGTACAAGTCTCCTTTAAAATTAGCGCCTACGAAGACACCTTGGAGTGTGACGTTGTTCCAATGACCGTTTGCCATCTTCTCCTTGGACGCCCATGGCAATTTGATAGAGGAGTCATCCACAATGGTCGAACGAACCACTACATCTTCAAGATGAAGGGCAAGGAGTACGTCCTACGTCCAATGTCTCCAGGTCAAGTGATCGCCGATAAGCAAGCCACCCATCACGGAGATCATAGTGAGAGAGCAAGCCACCAAAAAGAGAGTGAGCGCCACAAGCCCAAATCGAACACCTCCACGATGAGCGAAAAGAGGAACTTAGTCCTATTTGCCACCAAAAGTGAGATAAGAGGAGTGTGTGAGAACCCATATGGTGTCCTACACTACGTCCTTGTGTGCAAGGACAATACCCCACAAACTAACACTTCTAGTGTGTGAGAACCCATCTAGTGTCCTACACTATGTCCTAGTGTTGTCTTCTCTTTTGCAGGAATTTCACGATGTTTTCCCCGACGAGCTACCTCCGGGACTACCTCCACTATGAGGCATTGAGCACTGCATCAACCTCATCCCCGGAGCACCGCTTCTGAACAAAGCTCCCTACCACGTAAACCCCGAAGAGACCAAAGAAATACAAAGGCAAGTAAAGCATCTCATAGACCATGGACATGTGCGTGAAAGTTTCAGCCCTTGTGCCGTCTCGGTCATTCTTGTGCCGAAATGAGACGGTAGCTTTCGCATGGGCTCCGATTGTAGACCTATCAATGCTACCACCATTCGCTATAGGTATCCCATTCCACGCCTAGATGATATGCTTGATGAACTTAGTGGTGGCACTATCTTTTCCAAAATTGACCTTAAGAGTGGTTACTATCAAATCCGCATACAAGAGGGTAATGAATGGAAAACTGCTTTCAAAACCAAGTTTGTCTTGTATGAGTGGTTAGTCATGCCTATGGGTCTATCGGAAGCACCGGGTACTTTTATGTTTCTTATGAATCATGTCTTTCGCCCTAACATTGGCATATTTGTTGTGGCCTACTTTGATGATATCCTTGTTTATAGCAATTCTCTTAAAGATCATGTCACCCATGTTCGAACCGTTTTGCAAACTCTTCGAAAAGAGCACCTCTATGCTAATATGGAGAAATGCCTTTTTGGCGTTGACAAGCTCGTTTTCTTGGGTTTTGTTGTTTCTTCTAAGGGTGTTCATGTTGATGAGTCCAAGATAAATGCTATTAATACTTGGCCACAACCAACCAATTTACATCAAGTGCGTAGCTTTCTTGGCCTTGCGGGTTTCTATCGTCGCTTTGTGAAGGATTTTAGCACCATTGCTTCGCCTTTGCATGCTTTGAGCAAGAAGAATGCGCCTTTTATTTTGGGACCATCCCAAGATACCGCTTTCAATGAGCTTAAGAATTTTCTTACTCATGCTCCCGTGCTTGCATTACCAAACTTTGACAAACCCTTTGAGATTCATTGTGATGCTAGTGGTAATGGCATAGGAGGTGTCTTAACACATGAGTAGCGCCCCATAGCTTACTTTAGTGAGAAACTCTCCGGCGCGCAACTCAATTACCCCATCTATGACAAAGAGCTATATGCTTTAGTACGCGTTTTGCATGAATGGGAACACTATCTTCGCCCTCATGAGTTTATCATTCATACCGATCATGAAACGCTCAAGTATCTTAAGGGCCAAACCAAGTTGAACAAGCATCATGCCAAATGGAGTGAATTTATTGAGTCATTTCCTTATGTCATCAAGTACATTAAGGGTAAGGAAAACATTGTGGCGGATGCCCTTTCCCGCATATGCATGCTTGTCACTCAACTTGAATTGGATGTCATTGGTTTTGAGCATATCAAAGACTTGTATGAGCACGATCCTACCTTTGCTACTCCTTATGCGAAGTGTTTGTCGCACATCTCTTGGGAACGCTATTACATCAAAGATGGATATCTTATGAGAGCTAACAAACTTTGCATCCCCGAGTCTTCTCTTCGTTTGTTGCTTTTGCAGGAATCTCATGGAGGAGGCCTAATGGGACATTTTGCACGAGACAAGATGTTCGCCACGCTCTCGAAGAACTACTTTTGGCCCAAGATGTTTTGCGACGTCAACCGCTTCACCAACCGATGCTCTACATGTCGCAAAGCTAAGTCCAAAGCTCAATCCCACGGCCTTTATATGCCTCTACCAATTCCATATCAACCTTGGGAAGACATTAGCATGGACTTTGTACTTGGGTTGCCCAGGACTCAAAATGGGAAGGATTCAGTATTTGTCATTGTGGACCGTTTCTCAAAAATGGCACATTTTATTCCTTGCAACAAGATAGACGATGCTTCACATGTTGTTAATCTCTTTTGCAGGGAAATATTACGTCTACATGGAGTGCCAAAGACTATCGTCTCAGACCGCGACGTCAAGTTCCTTAGCTACTTTTGGAAGACACTATGCGCCAAGCTAGGAATCAAGCTACTTTTCGGCATATCATCCACAAACCGATGGCCAAACGGAAGTTACCAACCGCACACTCTCCACTCTACATCGTGTACTCATTAAGAAGAACATCAAGGAGTGGGAGGAGTGCCTACCTACCGCCGAGTTCGCCTACAACCGAGCAAAACACTCAACAACCGGCAAGTCCCCCTTCGAGGTCGTCTATGGCTTCAATCCTTTGTCACCATTGGACATTCTCCCTCTACCACTCCAAGAGCGCATCAATTTGGACGCTAGTGCAAGAGCGACACATCTCAAGAAGGTGCATGAAGATACACGGAACACCATCGAGCGCCAAGTTCAATGTCTTGCGTCCAAGCTCAACCTCAACAAGCACCCTATGGTCTTCAACATTGGTGATCTCGTGTGGCTACACCTTCGCAAGGACCGTTTTCCACAAGAACGCAAGTCCAAGCTTCGACCACGAGCAGATGGACCCTTCAAGGTGCTCGCACGATACAACGACAATGCTTACAAGATCGACCTCCCATGCGACAAGTCCAACGTGAGCGACATCTTCAACGTCAAGGATCTTTCTCCCTTCCATGGTGATGGAGAATTTGATACAAGGACGGATCTTCCCCAAGGGAGGGGACATGATGCGGAGCATCCCAAGGACATTCCCATGGACCCAACTACATCTCCTATGACACCTCTTGGACCCATGACACGAGCACGTGCAAGAGCTCTTGAAACCGAGGTGGCATCTCTCCTCTCACAATTCCACTTCGATGCACATGAGGCATGGCTACTACCTCATATGGACACTTTATGCATACTCAGGTACCATGGAGAAGCTAAGGAGCAAGGACAAGAGGAAGAGGAAGATGGACGAGAAGACGGAGAAGAAGGAGGGCTGCAGGAAAAGTCCCAGCCACCGGACGACCCGCCGGGACCGGACGTCCGGCGCGTGAAGCATTAGCCGAGCCCTAGTGAGCGGACGTCCGGTCCAGACCGGACGACCGGTGCCCCTGCACCCGAAGCAAACGAGCGAACGTCCGGTCCGGACCGTATGACCTACACACCTGCATCCGAGCCAACATCAGCGGAAGTTCGACGTTTCCGGACGTCCGGCACCCCCATCACAGAGCAGAACCAGCGGACGTCCGGAGGACACCGGACGACCGGCCGGCGGCCGCTCCTGAGACACCGGACGACCGGCCACCTGCGGATGTCCGGTGCCTGGCTGCGTCCAGATTCGGGCCCGAGGCCCATGTACCCCTACTTTCGCCCCCATTTGCACTTAGACTATAAATAGACCTCTCCCACCTCCTTTCTAGGGTTAGCAAAGGATTAGCTCATATTTCATGTGAGAGCTTTGCTCATCCACTTGGTTACCTTCTCCTCGGAGATTCGAGCCTCCTACGGAAAAGATCCCCCAAGCGGATTCAGGACCCCTCTTTAGGGAAGAACATCAAGACCTCCTCACGGAGAAGACCGTTACCCTTGTATCGTCCTTAGTTGATCGTGTACCATGTGAACCCTATGTATTCGAGGATCTAGCACATGTGTGACTTGTTCTTGTTAGTTTCAGTGTTCATCTTGTGTTTTCCTTATGTTTTCCCTCATTTCCCTCCTCATGTTCTTCGTGTTCGTCACGGGATCCGCTCCTTTCGTGAAAGATCGGCCTATACGGTTCCTACCCTACATCAAAAGTTCACCATGCCCAAGTTCAATGGAATCAATGACCCCGAAGAGTACCTTTCATGGGCGTTGAAGGTTGACAAAATCTTCCGCTTGCACAACTATGAGGAAGAGAAGAAGATCGCGATGGCATCCGTTGAGTTCCAAGACTACGTACTCATTTGGTGGGAAAAAGTCATTTAGCGCCTTGAGGCGAGAGGTGAACCACCCATCACTACTTGGGTGCAAATGAAGGATGTCATGAGAGCACGTTTTGTGCCAACATACTACAATCACGACCTCTTCAAGAAACTCCAACTCCTCAAGCAAGGAACCTAGAGCATTGAAGAATACTATAAGGAAATGGAGATTGGCATGATACGAGCTAATGTCACGGAAGATGATGAGAAAACTATGGAACGTTTCTTGAATGGACTCAATCATCCTATCAAGAAGATCGCCGACTTCCAACCATACTCGAACCTCATCGATCTAGTGCATCAAGCTACCAAGGTGGAACATCAAGTGCAATATGACTTCAAATATGCCATGTTCTCATCCAAGTCCTATGGTTTCTCCAACACCCAAGCTTCAACAACTCCAACACCTTATACCTCAACCAAGCCATCTACAAGCAATGCTAACAAGTCGAGTTACAAGAAATTTTTTACAACCTCAAGCCATCCTCCTACAACAAGAAACTACAAGCCAAGAGATTCATCATCATCTACCCCAACCGACGAGACCATCAAGACAAGTTCCTTTAAATGTTTCACATGCAGAGGCCGAGGCCACAAGTCTTTCGAGTGTACAAACAAGCGCACCATGATCCTCAACGACGAAGGTACCTATGACTCCATGAGTGAAGGAGAAATGGAAGCCCTTGAGCAAGTGGCCATGCACCGGCAAGTGAACAAAGATGACATGGATCAAGTCTTTTGCAACGAAGAATCAAGCCCCGCTCTCGTTGTCTACAAGGTCTTGACTCTTCAACATCAACAAGAAGAATACCAAAGATGCCATATATTCCATACCAAGGCTGGCATCAATGAAAGGTCCGTCAAGGTCATCATCGATGGAGGGAGTTGTCATAACTTGGCAAGTGAAGAACTATGCTCCAAGCTCCAATTGGCCAAGATGAAGCACCCACATCCCTACAAAGTTCAATGGCTTAGCGACTCTAGCACTATCCAAGTCAAGCATAGGGTATAGGTCTCCTTCAAAATCGGAGCATACGAAGACACATTGGAGTGTGATGTCGTTCCAATGTCCATTTGCCACCTCCTCCTTGGACGACCATGGCAATTTGATCGAGGTGTCATCCACAACAGCCGAACAAATCACTATAGCTTCAAGATGAAAGGAAAGGAGTACATCCTTCGACCTATGTCTCCAAGCCAAGTGACCGTCGACAAGCAAACCACCCATCATGGAGAGAATAGTGAGAGAGTGAACCACCCAAAAGAGAGTGAACGCCACAAGCCAAAATTGAGTGCCTCCACGATGAGCGACAAGAAGAACTTAGTTCTATTTGCCACCAAACGTGAGATGAGAGAAGTGTGTGAGAACCCATCAAGTGTCATGCACTATGTCCTTTTGTGCAAGGATGAGGCACCAAAAGCTAACACCTCTCACGATCTAACTTTAGTGTGGTCTTCTCTTTTGCAGGAATTCCAAGATGTTTTCCCCGCTGAGCTACCTCCGGGTCTACCTTCACAACGAGGCATTGAGCACTGAATCGACCTCATCCCCAGAGCACCTCTTCCTAACAAGGCTCCCTACCGCGTCAACCCCGAGGAAACTAAGGAGATCCAACGGCAAGTACAACAACTCATCAACAATGGCCATGTTCGAGAAAGTTTGAGCCCTTGTGCCGTTCCGGTAATCCTTGTACCCAATAAATATGGTACATTTCGCATATGTTCCGGTTGTCGTCCTATCAATGTTATTACCGTGCATTATCGTTACCCTATTCCACGTCTAGATGATATGCTAGATGAGCTTAGCGAGGCCACAATTTTCTCTAAGATTGACCTTAAGATTGGCTACTATCAAATACGCATCCAAGAAGGTGATGAATGGAAAACCGCATTTAAGACCAAGTTTGGCTTATATGAATGGCTTGTTATGCCTATGGGTTTATCCGAAGCACCCGGTACTTTCATGAGACTCATGCATTTTGTTTTTCGACCCTATATTGGTGTATTTATTGTGGTCTACTTTGACGACATTCTTGTCTTTAGCAAATCTCTAAAAGACCATGTCACCCACCTTAGAACCGTGCTACAAACTCTTAGAAAAGAGCACCTCTTTGCTAATATGGACAAATGCCTTTTTGGTGTTGACAAGCTTCTTTTCTTGGGTTTCATTGTGTCTTCTAAGGGTGTTCATGTAGATGAATCTAATATTAATGCTATTAAAACTTGTCCTCAACCAACCAACTTGCAACAAGTGCGTAGTTTCTTTGGTTTAGCCAGTTTCTATCGTGGATTTGTCAAGCATTTTAGCACCATTGATTCACCTTTGCATTCTTTGATTAAGAAAAATGCGCCTTTTGTTTGGGGACCATCCCAAGATACCGCATTCAGTGAGCTTAAGAATTTGCTTACTCATGCTCTCGTGCTTGCATTACCCAACTTTGACAAACCTTTTGAAATTCATTGCGATGCTAGTGGTAATGGCATAGGAAGTGTGTTAACGCAAGAGAAGCACCCCATAGCTTACTTTAGTGAGAAACTTTCCGGAGCGCAACTCAATTACCCCATCTATGACAAAGAGTTATATGCTTTAGTGCGAGTTTTGCATGAATGGGAACATTATCTTCGCCCTCATGAATTTGTCATCCATACCGACCATGAAACGCTTAAGTATCTTAAGGTTCAAACTAAGTTGAAGAAGCGTCATGCTAAATGGAGTGAATTCATTGAGTCATTTCCTTATGTCATCAAGTACATTAAAGGTAAGGAAAATGTTGTTCTGGACGCTCTTTCCCGCATATGCATGGTTTTCACCAAACTTGAATTGAATGCCATAGGCTTTGAGCACATAAAAGGCTTGTATGCACATGATCCTACTTTTGTTATTCCTTATGCTAAATGTTTGACGCATACATCTTGGGAACGCTATTACATCAAAGATGATTATCTTATGAGAGCTAAAAAACTTTGCATCCCCAAGTCTTCTCTTCGTTTGTTACTTTTGCAAGAATCTCATGGAGGAGGACTCATGGGACACTTCGAACATGACAAGACATTTGATACGCTCTCCAAGAACTACTATTGGCCCAAGATGTCATGCGACGTCTCACGCTTCACCACCCGATGTTCACATGTCGCAAAGCAAAGTCCAAAGCTCAATCTCATGGTCTATATACACCCCTTCCAATTCCATATCACCCATGGGAAGATATTAACATGTATTTTGCGCTTGGTTTGCCTAGAACTAGAAATGGCAAAGATTCCGTGTTTGTTGTTGTGGACCGATTCTCTAAAATGGCTCATTTTATACCATGCAACAAGATAGACAATGCTTCACATGTTGCAAATCTCTTTTGTAGGGAAATCCTATGATGTAGGGTGGAACCCTAATCAGTCGATCTTTCACGAAAGGAGAGGATCCCACGATGAACACGAAGAACACGAGGAGATAAACGAGGGAAAACACAAGAGGAACACTCAAACTAACAAGAACACGTTACAGATGTGCTAGATCCATGAACACAAAGGAAGATACAAGATCCAAAGTCAACAATGGACGATACAAGAGGTAATCGGTTCTTCTTCGTGAGGAGGTCTTGAATCCACAAAGGGATCTTCCCGTGAGGGGTCTTGAATCCAAGGTGGATCTTCTCTGTAGAGGGGTCGCGGTCTCTCTCGTGGAGTAGATCCGATATGGATGAGCGAAGCTCTATCTCTCAAATGAGCTATCACAACGCTAACCCTAGAAAGTTGGACGAGGTGGAGTATATTTAGTCTAGGGGGAGAAGGGATACACGGGCCTCGGCCCTTCACTGTGCACAGACAGGGGAAGCCGGATGTCCGGGCTGATCGGGCTGGATGTCCGGGCTTTCAGGCGATGCCGGATGTCCGGGATGGGGAGGTCGGATGTCCGAGCTGGAGTGGTGGTACTTGTTCCTCTCGGGTTCGGAGGGGCCAGATTTCTGGGCAAGGAGCCGGATGTCCAGGGGCTCGGGAACGGTCGGATATCCGGGCTAGCGAGGCCGGATGTCTGGTGCCTAGGAGTTGTTCTCCGTCTTCTTCCGTCGTCGTTTCCATGCTTCCCCCGCGGATGGTGTAGTTGTTCCTTGGCGCTTGCACTCCTCCTCAACATCCGTGAAGCTCCGACAATACCTATGCATGCACACGGGAGAAGTGTCAAGTAGTATACCATCCTCGAAGGGGTCAAGTGAGCACATGTAAAGGAGATGATTCACCTTAGTGTATGTGAAGTAGATGTCGCACGTGTCACTCGCCGAACGGACTCTTGACATGGTGATTTCCATAGGATGCTCCGCATCATCTCCCCTCCCTTGGGAAAGATCCGACCTCGGATCAAAAACCAAATCACCATGGGAAAGAGATGGCTTCGCCATGTAGAAGTGGACGTTCACCAAGTACTTGTCATCTTAAAGCTCGAAATGGGCACTCTCCAATGTCGCACCATCTTGTGATTCCTTCAAAAGGAGTAAGGACAACAAACACTTGGAAAAACAAATGTGGTTAGCGTTAGTGCAAAACCAAGCATTTGATAGGTGAGTCACCAAACAAGTGTCGTCATCATGCAAAGCATATGGTGTGACAAAGGATTGTGACATGGCATGTAAGCATATCAATCGAGCACAAGCAAAGAAATCATGGGGACAAGCATGTAAATGTGAGGTAGTGATGCAAATATGTGTGTCAAGAGAATAAGCATCTACCTCAAAGTCATAGCAAGCATGCACAAAGAACTCGACAAATGGGCGATGGTAGGCATAAGAAACATTCACAACACCAAATAAAATGAAGTGTCTAAACACATGGTTCAAGTGCAAGACAATCCAAGCATAATGTGCATGGGGTGTAGTGAATATCATGTGGCACTCAACACAATGGAAAGAGCAATTGTTCATCATATGTGAGGCAATCAAGGCAAGCATGTAGCAATCAATGGGACATGGCATATGTGAAGTGATGACATTGTTGCAACCAAACATATGAGAGGAGCAAGTAATCCAAGAATTGGATGCAACACACAAGGCATATATATCATGATGCATGGAACAGTGAAAATGATAAGCCGAATCTAACATGTGTGCAATCAAGTGGTCCAAGATGAACAATAAGTCTCATGGTGCTAGCAACACAAGTAGTATGATCCGTCATATCCATGCTCAAGAAAGATGTCACCTTGTAGGCGTGTCCTTGTGCATCCTTCAGAATGCCGAAGTACAAGCAAGTGCGATGTAGAATTGTCGTGGTAGAAGGTAGTTCGCTCTCAAGAGCTCGGATTGTCAACTCACGTGACGTGGAAGTTGACACGAAGTTCAAGTATCCTACACATGCACACAACATAAGAAAGAACGTATGCGCATGGTAGATAAACACATCATCCATCATGATGGTTCTTTTCTCTTGCACATAATCATTAGAATCACAAGTGCATGAATAATATGATGCAACAATGGCAATATTCATGGCACGAGGTATATGGTGCAAAGAAGGAAGGCAAGCATGCTTCACAAGAAATATGTCAAAATCTCCAAATATATGCGAGAATGCTATGTGGGCAATCTCATTAGCAAGACTAAAATCATTGGTGCACCCAATACATGGGAAATCATCTAGCATGATAGAGGCAACAGATGGAGATATATGACAAGAAGCAATAATAATCATGTGCAAAGCATGTAGATGGTTGTCATCAACCGCATGAAGGGAGCAAGTTTGAGTCATCAGAGATGCAACAAGGAAAGCAAACATAGTAATCAAGTTGTGCAAGCTAGTAGTGCGAAGATGCAACATACTAGAGTAAATAATGGCAATCATGTCATGAGAGCAAATAATAGGCATAGGCAATGCACATGACATATCGCAAGCACGAACACAAAGCAAGATGAAAGTATCATCATAGGCATGGGGCACAAAGCAAACATGGCAATAACAAGTGATATCTCCACCAAGCTTGCGTATGCACATACAAGTATGAGAATCAATCATCATGTGTAATGCAAAGCATGGATCACGAATGCATGGCAAAGGCATAGTAATGAGCATATCATGCAAAGTGAACATGGCAAGATGGGAATATAATATGTAATGGACAATAACCCATAGCCAAGTGAGAGCCAAGGAGAAGAAATGCACGAAGTCTTTGCGCGAAGAGAGCGGTGGGAAAGACAATCCATGGGATCCCAAGTCATGGTTGCTCTCTAGAGCTCGTTTTGTCAACTTGTGGGATTGCGAGGTTGACAAGTATTCATGGGTACCTACACAAGAGAAACACAAACCAAAGAGATTGTGTGTGTGGTAAATGTACACATCATCCATCATGATGTGTATGTGCACGTGAGAGTTAGCACAAGATAAGCATCGCTCAAAGAAATTTTATGCATGGTATAAGAACATGTCATCGATCATGAAAGAATAGTTATTGTGTATAACACGATGGGGACACAAATTGAGCATGCAAGTATAAGGCACATCAATAGCATGTTTATTCATGGGGAGCATATTGTGCACACAAGTATTGGGATCATGCAATGAATGGGATGAATCAAAATCTCCTAAAATGTATGAGGAAACTATGGAGGTCTCCTCATGAGCAATATTGGAAACATCATATGGAGAAAATGGACAACATCCAAAACAATGCATATCCGAAGCTAGGTGGTCATGGCATGGCATATGAGATAAATGATGCAAAGGGAGCATATCAATATCATCACAAGAAAAACAAATGCCAATAACCATAGGCTTGTCATCTATGCCATAAGTGCAAATTGGGTTAATCTTAATGGCATATGCATAGTCAATATGAAGAGATTGCAAATATGACATGTGGTCGATCTCATGCATAGCATATGACAAGTCAAGCGGATTGGCAAACATGATGTGACCGAGAGAATTAGCACAAGAAATCCTATGTAACATGGCATCACAACTAATAGACTCCACATGGCAATCACCATACTCATCATAAATGGGTAAATCATTGCATGGGGAAGTCACACTAGCATGAAGCATGGAAATAGGTTGATCAACATCATGCAAGCAATCAACGTCAAGAATGTCCACTAGTGGGACTAGAGCATCACCTTCACCTATGTCATTCCACTCATGTGGTGTAGGTGAGGTGGGAAAGACCAAAAGGTGGTCATCTTCATCTTGATGGAACCATGCGGGGGGTGCATCACATTCCACCATGGCCATCGTCTTGTCCAAAGGTAGGACGAAGTAGTCGAGAATCGGCGCGTTATCAGATAAGGGACCTAGCACCAAATGAGAAGACACAATAGAGGTAAAGGTCAAGTTGTTAGTGTTGAAAGTGGCCTCACATGACCTATCAACTATCACACTCTCTCTATGTGGTGGTTCACTCACTCCCTCAATATAGGTGCACTCAAACTCACATATGGTGGAGTCACTCATCTTACTCAAGTGGTGGGGGTTGTGGGTCTCCTCACATGTGAATTGTGGCAACACATATATGGGGCTAGTGGTGAAGTCTCTCAATGTGGTGGCACAAGTCACTCAAGTCATCATATGTCGCTGTGGTCGAAGGGAAAATCCCATTTTCAACCATCTCATCGCCGTCGCCATGGATGAAGGCCGAAGATGGCACATCATCACTCTCTCCTCCTAAGATGGAAGCATCATCCTTTCTCGCCACCTTCTCGTTCACCTCCAAAGCATGTTCCTTGATTGGCTCCATAGTCGTAGTTGTCGCCGCACCGTCTTGAAAAAGAGTCATGGAGGACTCGGCATCATCAATGCCACAAAGAGGCATGGCGGTGAAGTCGAACTTGGGAGCACCGTGTTGGAGCTCATCGGGCTTGGACATCTTGGTGGAACTAGCCTCATGCTCGTTCTCATGGAGCTTGGTCGTCGCTAACTGAGCTTGGGGTGGAGAAGCTTTGACCTACATGAGTTCTTGTTCCGCCTTGAGAGCACCAATGTAGCCGTCGTCGAGGGACTTGTAGTTCTCGAGGAAGATCGTCTTGGAGATGTCGTTGTGCAATCCCATTATGAAGTGGAACTTCATCGAAATGGGGTCGTCCACGCCGGCTCGTCGCAAGGCAATCTTCATCTCCTTGAAGTACTCATTGATGGACTTGGATCCTTGGATGGTGTTCTCCAATTGGCGTTGAAGTTGTTCCGTGTAGGTTGGAGGCACAAACTCTTGCCACAAAGCTCTCTTCGTCTTGGGACAACTCATGTCGTGGGTCTCCAAAGGTGTGTCAAGCCACCATGTGGACGCGTAGTCGTGGAAGTTCCTTGTGGCGCACTTCACTTGATCTTCGGGAGGGACTTGATGTAGCTTGAGGTAGTCGTCCATCAAACGCTCCCACTCGAGATACTCCTCGGGTTCTAGAGTCCCATAGAAAGGAATCTCATAGTCGATGTCGAGGTCGTAGTAGCTCGTGGAAGTCACGGACTTGAGCTTGGGGAGCTTCTCTTGAAGTGCTTGTGGGCGAAGATGCCGTATGTCCGTAGGCGGAGATGCCTTGAAGTCGCTTGGCGAAGATGCCAAGGGAGATGGTGAAGTCGTTGAGCGGTTGTTGGTGTTGAGCTCTTGACCTTCACGTTCGTGGTGGTGATGGTGTAGATGCCGATGTGACCTTGCCGTAGATGGTAGCTTGGAAGCATGTGTACTTGAGCGTCTTCTCGAAGATGAGGAAGATCATTTGTAGGACTTGATGAGGGCTTTGATCTCCTCCATTTGAGATTGCATCTTGGTGTCGTTGGAGTTGTTCGTGGCATCAAACTCGTCGTTGTTGTTGTAGACCGAAAATGAAATGCCTTGCCTATCCATCACTCCAAGAGAAAAATGTGAGTGGTAGAAAGAGAAGAACGAATACCAAATGTACCTTGACCGAAGTTGAAAGTGGATCAATGATCACTCCAATGTGGACAAGGAAATAGCACAATTGGTACCAATTCTTGTCGGTTTCTCACACCTACACAAGTAAGGCTTATGGTGGAGCTCGGTGAGGATAGTGGCACAAAAATTTAATGCAAAATGTTAGCAAGAGTCAATAATGTTGGAAGAGATACACAAATTCGCAAGTGAAACAAGTAGACCAATAGCAATATGTGGCATGCGGAAACACACACACGTATAGATAAATGGGGTCGTGCAACCAAGGATGAGCTCAAAATGTGGAATCCACGGAAAACGCTCGTGTTGCACAACTCAAGAGAGACGCTAGCACGATTGTTGTATAGGTGGATACGACACTTGTGCACAACCTAGAAGATGCAAAATAGATAAACTTTCTATCCCAAGTATGCTATGTGTATGATGTTCTGATGGTATGATCCAAGATGATCGCATATGACAATGTAGTATGATGCTATGGCTATTGCTTGCAAGCTCTTTGGTCTCTTTTTTTTCCTTAAAAGCTTTTTTTGTATATGGACACTTTGCGAAATGCACAAACCATGATAGCAATTGTGTATAAGCGGGAACAAACTTAAGGCACACGAGATGATATGATACCAATATGATATGGTATGTATGCAATGTATGGTGTAGATCACTAATGTGCACAAGTAACGTTGCCGGAAATACTCAATGGCTAGTCTCGATAGGCAAGTAACGCAAAATGGGCTAGGGGTTATCAATGCAATGGCAAGGGAATATACAATGGAGGGATACCACGATACCAAGATGATATGGAGGTTACCGTCCGTGTCGATGATGAGTGGCGGTGATCTTGATGGAGATACCAAGATGATGGAGACTCGTCCCTAAGTAGCCGAAACACCTTAGGAAACGGAAAAACCGCGAACTCAAAATCTCAAATGTCAAATGGTGGTAGCAGGAAAGCGGTGGTGGTTTTGTGGAAGTGCAATGATGGTTTATACGAGTAGGCAATGCAGAAGTGGAGGGTAAGGTGGTGTACTATACACGGTGTCGGAGTTGAAAGCACGGTCCCTAAGTAGCTGAAACACCTTAGGAGACACAACTCACAACACTAACAAAATTGGGTTTAGTTGGGATATTGGAAGTGTATGGTGGGTAAGCCTATGCGGAAGTTATGGATGTGGTGGTGGTTGATGAAGAAGCAACCGGGCCTAAGTATCCTAGACACCTTAGGAGACTGAAATCACTCATCAAGCAACGACTAATGCGATGGGGAACAAAATTGGTTAGGTTGCATTAGTCGGTGGTGGTTATGCGGAGGTTGTGGTGGAAGCCCTAGGCAAAGATGCCAAAGTTCCAAAAATTTGATGGAGTCAAATGGTGATGGTAGTATTTTTGTGGGAAGGGGGATGTCAAGAGCTTTTCAACGAGCTAATGTCCAGAACCGTGCAGGGGCCAGACAAAACGGTGAAATGGGGGTGGTTGAGATGTCAGGGGCCGGACATCCGGGCTCGGGGCCGGAAATCCGGGACCTGATGTCTAGAACCATGCAGATTTGGCGCTCTAGGAGCCGGATGTTTGGCCCGACGAATCCAGATCTCGTTTGGGGCGGAAATTTTCGAATTGGGGGCGGAAATTGATGATTCCAAGGGCAAAATTTGATGGATTTCGTGGATGGAAAGTGGGTAAACTTGGGGATATGCTAGATCCACTCGAAACCAAGAAAATTCATGGATCAAAATCAACAAAACTTCGTCAAACCAACAAATCACAAAAAAAAAATTGGGGCTATTTTTAGTGGGGATTTTCGAAATTGGGGAAGAACACAACAAAATTAGGCTACAAAACACAATGGGGAGGCTCCGAAATCGTGATCAACGTGGCTCATGATACCAAGATGATATCATGAGACAAGATGGCTTTGATCCAAGATTATGTTGGGTGGAACCCTAATCGGACGATCTTTCAAGAAAGGAGCGGATCCCGCGACGAACACGAAGAACACGAGGAGAGAAACGAGGGAAAACACAAGGGACACACAAGAGGAACACTCAAACTAACAAGAACAAGTTACACATGTGATAGATCCATGAAAAAAGGAAGATACAAGATCCAAAGTCAACAACAGACAATACAAGAGGTAAGCGGTTCTTCTCCGTGAGGAGGTCTTGAATCCACAAGGGGATCTTCCCGTGAGGGGTCTTGAATCCAAGGTGGATCTTCTCCGTAGAGGGGCCGCGGTCTCTCTCATGGAGTAGATCCGATATGGATGAGCGAAGCTCTATCTCTCAAATGAGCTATCACAACGCTAACCCTAGAAAGTTGGACGAGGTGGAGTATATATAGTCTAGGGGGAGAAGGGATACACGGGCCTCGGCCCTTCACTGTGCGCAGACAGGGGAGGCCGGATGTCCGGGCTTTCAGGCGATGCCGGATGTCCGGGCTGGGGAGGCCGGATGTTCGGGCTGGAGTGGTGGCACTTGTTGCCCTCGGGTTCGGAGGGGCCGGATTTCCGGGCTGGGAACCGGATGTCCGGGGGCTCGGGAATGGCCGGATGTCCAGGCTAGCGAGGCCGGATGTCCGGGGCCTGGGAGCTGTTCTCCGTCTTCTTCCGTCGTCGCTTCCATGCTTCCCTCGCGGATGGTGTAGTTGTTCCTTGGCGCTTGCACTCCTCCTCAACATCCGTGAATCTCTGACAATACCTATGCATGCACACGGGAGAAGTGTCAAGTAGTATACCATCCTCGAAGGGGTCAAGTGAGCACGTGTAAAGGAGATGATTCACGTTTGTGTATGTGAAGTAGATGTCGCACGTGTCACTCGCCGAATGGACTCTTGACATGGTGAAGTCCATAGGATGCTCCGCATCATCTTACGCCTACACGGAGTGCCAAAGACGATTGTCTTGGACCGCGACATCAAGTTCTTGAGTTACTTTTGGAAGAGCGTATGCGCCAAGCTCGGAATCAAGCTTCTAGTCTCCACGGCATACCATCCACAAACCGACGGCCAAACGGAAGTGACGAACCGAATGCTCTCACTCTACTACGCATGTTTATCAAGAGGAACATCAAGGAGTGGGAAGAGTGCCTACCGATCGCCGAGTACACCTACAACTACGCAAGGCATTCGACTACCGGCAAGTCCCCTTTCGAGGTCGTCTACGGCTTCAACCCGTTGTCCCCATTGGACATTCTCCCTATAGCACTACAAGAGTGCATCAATATGGATGCGAGTGAATGACTGAACTATCTCAAGAAGATGCATGAAGATACAAGGCACACCATCGAGCGCCAAGTACAATGACTCACGACCAAGCTCAACGTCAACAAGCAACCCATGATATTCTACATTGGAAATTTCGTGTGGCTACACCTTCACGAGGAACGCTTCCCCAACAAACGCAAGTCCAAGCTTCTACCACGAGTCGATGGACCCTTCAAGGTGCTAGCATGCTACAACAACAATGCTTACAAGATCGACCTCCCATGCGACAAGTACAACGTGAGCGATGTCTCCAACGTCAAGGATCTCTCGCCCTACCATGGTGATAAAGATTTCGATCCGAGGTTGGATCTTTCCCAAGGGGGGGGGCAGATGATGTGGAGCATCCCAAGGTCATACCCATGGACCTACCTACGTCTCCTAGGACACCACTTGGACCAATGACAACAGCCCAAGTAAAGGCTATCGAAGATAAGGTGAACCCGCTCCTCTCCGAACTACCACTTTCTATACATTAGACATGGATGCTACCTCAAGCGGAAACACTATGTGTAATCAGGTACTTGGAGGAAAGCCGAGGAGCAGCTACATCCAACGGACAAGACGGAGAGGACACCAAGTGCCAAGAAGAAGAGCTGCCGCTAAAGCTACAACCACCGGATGACCGACCGGCACAGGACGTCCGGCACCTGAAGCCCCAGCCTGTCCAGGCCCCGGCGAACGCAAGCTACAGCGAGCGGACGTCTGGCCAGGACCGGACAACCGGCGCCCCTGCACCTGAGCCAAAATAGCGGACGTCCAACGTGACTGGACGACCGGCGACCGGATGACCGGCCATCTCCAGAAATCCGGTGCCACCTCAACCGAGCCAGAACCAGCGGAAGTCCAGAAGCTACCGGATGTCCGGATCCCACGGGCCACCAGACGACCGTAACCCACTGGACGTCCAATACCTGTCTGCGCACAGTTCCGGTCCCGAGGCCCATGTACCCCTTCACTTCGCCCCCATTTGAACTAAAACTATAAATAGACCTCCTCCTCCTCCTAGTTAGGGTTAGCATTGTGTTAGCTCATATGTGAGATAGAGCTTCGCTCATCCATCCGGATCTACTCCATTGCGAGGGACCATTACCTCTTCAAAGAAGATCCACCTTGGATTCAAGACCCCTTCAGGGGAAGACCCCTCAAGACCTCCTCACGGAGAAGAACCGGTTACCTTTGTATCGTCCTTTGTTGATCGTGGATCTTGTCTCTCCTTTTATGTTTCAAGGATCTAGCATATGTGTGACCTAATCTCGTTGGTTTGAGTGATTCTCTTGTGTTTCCCCTCGTTTTCTTCGTGTTCCCCATTGGGATCCGCTCCTTTCGTTAAAGATCGGACATCTAGGGTTCCACCCTACATCATAAATACTGTGTTAAGAACACAAGCCTGACATGACTATATGATTTTGTAGGGATAGCTTTCTATAGCGTTGATATTTTGAAAGACATGATTGTTTGTTGGGATGCCTGAGTATTGACGTCTTTATGTCAAATTATAGACTATTGCTTTGAATCACTTATGTCTTAATATTCATGCCATGACTAGACATATGATCAAGTTTATGCTAGGTAGCATTCCACATCAAAAATTATTTTTTTTATCATTTACCTACTCGAGGACGAGCAGGAATTAAGCTTGGGGATGCTGATACGTCTCCTTCGTATCTATAATTTCTAATTGTTTCATGCCAATATTATACAACTTTCACATATTTTTGGCAACTTTTTATTTGATTTATTGGACTAACCTATTGATCCAGTGCCCAGTGCCAGTTCCTGTTTTTTGCATGTTTTTTGTATCGCGGAAAATCCATATCAAACGAAGTCCAAATGCAATAAAATTTTATGGAGAATTATCTTGGAATATATGTGATTTTTGGGACATGGAATCAACACAAACGGAGGCCCACACAGCCCACAAGACACCATGGCGTGACCTATGAGCCATGTGCGTGGTGGTGGGTTGTGCTCACCTCGTACGCCGGTTGGCGCTCTACTTCGGGCACAAGGAAGCTTATATCCGAAAAAAATCGTGTTAAAATCTCAGGGCAATCGGAGTTACGGATCTCCCTGAATATAAGAAATGGTTTTCGGCCAGATCTGAAAACGCGAAATAGAAGAGAACACAGAGGGAGATCCCATCTTGGAGGGGCTCCCACCCCTCCGCCGCCATGGAGGCCATGGACCAGAGGGGGAACCCTCCTCCCATCTAGGGGCAGGCCAAGGAAGAATAAGAAGGAGGGGAGCTCTCCCCTGTCTCTCCCTGTGGCGCCGGAACACCGCCGGGGCTAGGATCGTGATGGCGATCTACATCAACAATATTGCTACCGTCAACACCAACTCTATCCCCCTCTATGCAGCAGTGTAACACCTCCTCTCCCCGCTCTAATCTCTACTTAAACATGGTGCTCAACTCCATATATTATTTCCCAATGATCTATGGTTATTCTATGATGTTTGAGTAGATCTGTTTTGTCCTATGGGTTAATCGTGATCTTGGTTGGTATGATTGTATATTTTATTTATGGTGTTGTTCTACGGTTCCCTCTGTATCGCGCAAACATGAGGGGCCCCCACTGTAGGGTGTTGCAATATGTTCATGGTTTGCTTATTGTTGGTGTTGCGGGGGTGACGGCAGCCTAAACACGGATAAGTGGATTATGGCGTATGGGAGTAAAGAGGACTTGATACTTAATGCTATGGTTGGGTTTCACGACCTTAATGATCTTTAGTAGTTGCGGATGCTTACTAGAGTTCCAATCATAAGTGCATATGATCCAAGTAGATAAATTACGTTAGCTCACGCCTGTCCCTCATATAAAATTATAAGAATGATTACTGGTACATGTTATCGATTGCCTAGGGACAAATGACGTTCTTGTTGATAAAAGCTATCCACTTTTATTACCTTGCAATTTATTCATAGTTTTATTCTCGCGGAGTACTCATACTTTTATTGTTGAAAAATAGTTTCATACTTGTTTCTGGTAAAGCAAACGTTAAAGTGTGCATAGAGTTGTATCGGTGGTCGATAGAACTTGAGAGAATATTTGTTCTGCCTTTAGCTCCTCATTAGGTTTGACACTCTTATTTATCGGAAGAGGATACAAACGATCCACTATACTTGTGGGTTATCAAGATGAGAATATTGCATGTTTATGATATGATTAGAATAATGTATAAAACCTATACAAAAACATAGCAAATACGTAGCAAAAAAAGATATGAGAAAAATATAGTAGTAGCGGTCTTTAGCGCTGGACAGGAAAACGCTACTGCTAAAGTACTTAGCAGTAGCGCTGGTATGGAAAGCTCTACTGCTAAGTACGTATAATAGTAGCATGTGTCAAAACACGCTACTAGTAAACATTAGTTGGAGCGCCGTATCAGTAGGGCGGGTACTCGCGCTACTGATACACCAAATACCCACACTACTGCTAGGCTTTTCCCTAGTAGTGAACCAATAGGGATGCCACACGCAAAACTTGCCACCTGGGACTGTATCGCACCCATGGTGCAGCCTCCCACCTGGAGTTGTCCTCTCACGACGGCCGAGTGGCTAAGCAATGATGATGAATCGGTTCCATTGGCGATTGTGGGAGAAGAAGATGAGATAAGCTATGGGGAGGGAGGGAGAAATATGATGTGAACTCGCTGACCGTGGGGATTTATATAAACTGAATCATCAAAATCTTCATAATTTAAAAACAAAGATTCAATTTAAGCATTGGGTTTTGTGGGATTTCGCCGATTTAGATGGGAAGCTTGTGTGGTTGCGCGCGAGAACGGGCTCACCGACCATTCATTAGCGCCTCTTCGACTCAACGTTTGGCCAAAAGAAACTTTTGTGCGGTGCTCAAACTTGCACTCGAAGCCTTCGGCATTAGCGTGGTGACAACACGCGAGAGAGAAGGACGAAATGACACGTACACATATGATTAATGAAAAACGTTTGCAGTTTAGTTACCTAGCAAGCGGCCATTCTCTACGTAGCGCGGCGAACTATTGTTCGCCCATGGTGTGATGTGAAAACGCGACATAGTTTTACATCACGCCGCCAGCTCACAACCGCCGGCCGGCTTGTAGATGGCCATTCCCTATGTTTTCAACCTCTCTATGTGTGTGGTTACTCGTGGTTGAGGTTCCCGTGGCATGCTTTGCTCGCGTCCCGCCGCGCGCACTGCCAATGTTTGGTGTTGGTGCACGATCACGTACGTTCGGGGTGCCATATGCATGCGGTTGCCCAGGGCACGGTGCCATGGTGCAGTTACATGCACCATGATGTAGTTACCTGTTGCAAAAACTGCCATGTGGGCATGCAGAGCATCCAGGCCGTCCGGCCCCCATTTATTCCCACGGCCATTTACCTTAATCTGCCGCGCCCCACGACATAATAACCACACCCACGATGAGACATAGAGAGAGGATATCTAGTGGCTCAAATAGTGCTCCCAGTGGATGACGATGATGACGGGAAACTGTTCACCATGCATCATGTAGTGGACACCCATGTGAGGGGGAAGGAACTCTCGGTGGTGCACACAAATAAGCCGGTCTCGGTGGAGAGCTTCATCGACACTATGCAGCAGCTGCTGCTAAGGACAAGTACAAAGTGGTTGGCTTCGACCTCGAGTTCACTAACGCTCGTGTCGGGTATGATTAGAAAGTTGTCGTCGCCCAGTTGTGCATGCGCCATCACGTCCTTGTCTACCACTACTCCATGGCCACAAGCCTTGCTAGCGTTTCACTAGGTTTATCAACAGCCTCCACTACATGTTCGCTATGGTGGACACCAAGAACGATCTAAAGGTGCTTCAGACTTTGGGCTTCGCCTGCGAGAAGCTTGTCGACATCCAAGCCCAGTACAGGGTCTGGGGCAGCAAGAATGGGAAGCACTCCTTGGTTCACATCCCCTTAGTCATCATTGAGCCCTACTACAAGAACATTAAGGGTGAGTGCACGAAGAACAATACCACCTGTCATAGTGCCTGGGTGCATAAACTAGATGAAGAACACGTCAAGTACGCGGCCAAGGACGCGTATACAAGCTACGAGATGTACAAGCGGATCATTGACATGAGGAAGTGCCTTCATCCTTCCCCAAGCGAGGGATCGAGCCACAGAGAAGTGGTGGTAGCGTCACAAGAAGTAGCTGATTGGATGATTGTTTCTCCTAGTTTAGTATGTATTTAATTGTTTATTGACGTTTGTGTGAATTTTGTGTATAGTCACTTATGTAATTGGATGTTTAATTTGGTTATTCAATCATGTTCTGTAGACAAAACATAGATATTGTGCAGGCAGAGCAAATCACATCGCACATGGACTAAACCACAGAACCCATCGGTGATGATTTCATCAATCGCTGACAATTGTACACCAACAAGCATTTGCCCACAACACACATGGCATATTAGCAGGAATCGTCCGTGTTATTATCGGTCCTCCCACATAATTATGACTAGTGACCTATTTGCAGTGTATCACACACACCTTTTTAAGATGAATCATTTGTGTTTATTTTGGCTCATCGCAAGTAGTTCATCCAAGTGAACTGCATGATGTCTACCGCACACACCTTGATCTGGCTAACCGTTCCTATTGTTTTGGCTAATCACAAAGAGTTCAACCGAGTGAATTGTATGTTGTCTATCGCACGCACCTTGATCTCGCTGATCATTTCTGTTGTCTTGGCTAACCACAAACAGTTCATCCAAGTGAATTGTATGCCGTCTATCGCACCCACCTTGATTTGGTTGATCATTTCTGTTGCTTAGGCTAATCACAAACAATTTGTATGGATCAATTGCATGCCACATATCACACGTGTGACTCTAATCTGAATAGTGCTTGATGTGTCCGCCATCGCACACAATTCATTTTATTGGTGGCAGTTTTATTACGGTACCGTTTGCGATTCATGCAACGCACCTGTTTGGTCGAAGGGTCTCCGATACATGTGTCGCGTTAGCACCATCCTGCAGTAGTGGGAGGTGGCTAGTTGCAACACATGCAAAGCCCTAGTGATGGCGCTGGAGTGATCAACTCATGAGTGTGTCGCACCTCCACTATATATAAGCATCCATTACGGGCTCAACACTTGGGCCCCGCACGGACCCTAAAGCCCAAATTCTTTTTGGACTAGATCCTAGTCCAAGTAGGATCACATCTGACTCATGGAGTCGGAACCATCCTCACATGTTCCTTCCCTTAAGCGCATGACCTCTAACCTGCTCGTTTGGTAGCGGCCTCTAGCAAGGCATGTCGACCACCAAGTCGACAATGAAGCCGGTTGGCGAACCTATACAACATGCCACACTTTTCTTCCCTTTGCCACATGATATATGTTATTGGGCTCAAGGCGAGTCTAACATCCTTCTGCTAGTCTGACCTCTTTCTCATTCCAGTGATACCAATCACAAACTGGATTATCTCATAATCCTTGTCGTATGGCCATGCTTATCTTGGTCGGATCACACGAGGTGCCCAGAGTATATCTCTCCTGATCGGAGGAGCAAACCCCAGCTTGCTCGACCATGTCTCGCAGCATGGGTCTGGATAGGTCTGGAACCTACCTTTATAACTACCCAGTTACGGAATAGAGTTTGGTTGGCCCAAAGCAGGTCTCTCACCATCCTGAGTACATGCCCCAGCTCAAGTCTTGGGAAATAGAATGTATGTTGTACTAGAGACTCGCCGATGACCTGTCGTTGCGTCTCATAGTCTGGTCTGTCCAACTCAGACCTTATCTCGACTCGGATCCGACTATGTCAAATCCGACCAGATCCTTCCGAGTCCACATTGTCTGGCAAGCATCCAATACTTCATGGCTAGTGAGACCAAGTGATCCACCTGGTCATATGCTAGTCTAGCTGGTTGCGCATCCACATAGCCCTTTCGACTAGGGACCATTTATGACAGTCATCATACAATGTATTGTCGCACAAACAAGTCACGTACTTGCTGCTACACATCATTGATATCTTTATTCATAAACACATAGGAAATATCATCATACATGATTGCCTCTATGGCATATCTCCAACAGAAGAAACTATGGTGGTGATGGTGGCTATGGAGATGGAAATGGCGGCGACTAGGGTTGATGGAGATGGATGAGGATGACTCTGTTCCGACTTCACTCGCTGATGTTATATTGACATTTTGGCCTCGACCACTTTATAAAAGTTGTTTAGGTGGACGAGAGGCCTCGGTTTCCATGCCATATGACCGCTCATGCGAGCAGTGGTGGTCGCATGGTACGCCATCTTTCGCATTGTTTCTCCTGGTGCGCCTCCTATTGATCTCTTCTACCTCCTCCTTCACCCCTTTTCATGTTCTCACTTGCTTTCGTCCATATTTAGCCCATTTCCTATAGAAACACAATAGATAGAGGATTCGTGGAATCCTTTGCATTCCTTAATGGAAATATCGAAGCGAATATCTCGACTTAATTGAAATATATCAGTTTAAAGAAAGGTTAGATGAGTATAAAAATATCACTCATCAACACTAAGACCAACAACTCGATCCGGCGATGCACCGATAATTCAACTACGCAAGCACTGAAAAGAAAATTGCAAAGGCTCAGACTGGCTTTGACAAAGGATGAATAGATCTAACCTTTTTGTGTCTTTTTTGGACAATAAGAAAGAACATAAATATAATATAGGGATAACTGAATTCTCACCAAGCAACCTAAAAATTGATACAACTTAATAGAGGTGAAGGTGTCCCATCTTTCGATGAGATGATAACTATCGATTTGGTGGGGTAGACTTTGACGATCCGACTACAAACATGCATGATGTTGTGCCTTAGCAATCCTTAAACCAACTCTAAGAGGTTATTGGCCACATTGGAACATGATCAACCTGACCCTGAAGGTCTATTCCTGCAAGCAATCAAAGACCGAACAAGAATATGATAAAGGCAATCTGAGTATTGTGAATATAGATGAAGTGTTGATAAAGGTATGGTTCCGAAAGCGATCTTGGTCTGGTTGTTGGACTTAAGAGAAGTACACAAAGTTGCAATGGCTAATTTTTAAGTTAACAAAACCCAAAGAAACTGCTACTAGATTGATGTACTTACATAGGACTAAGGGGTGGTAAACAAGTGGGTGGAAGCATGTCCCAAGGCATACTAAATGAAACTCTAGTTCATACAAGGCCCATGGGCCACACTGGAGGTGACACAACACCTTTTGATTAGTAGTTTCACTTGGAATCTACTTCAACATCAAACTGTTTCGTTCATATCTCCACCCTCCGGATGAATTTCAGGTGAATCCAATTGTGTTGGGGAAGTGTATGAGATAAGATTCCCAACAAAATAGATTCACCCAGTTTGGAGTGCAGATGTAAAATTTGTAAGTGTTTAAAGTGAAATATATTTGTGTAGTCCGAATCTGAGTCCAGAACATGCGAGACTTGGTCTCTAACTTCTTTTGGGGAAAAAGTTATGTGAGATAACTTCTTGAACACCACCTAATTGTCTCATTTTTCCTTGTCTTCACAAGTGGATTGTATAAGTGTCCGATAATTCTATAATTAGGTATGAAATAAAAAAAGAGATGACGTATTTTTGTTCTGAATAACATAAATATAATATTGTGTATCTTCCAATAGAAATCACCTCAAATATATACATCTATGCAATATTATTGGTCATATCCAAGATAACAATGCCCTCCTCATTCATGATATGAAATGACATGGCATTGCATTTGCATGGCATGGGCAAGAAAAGCAATTACTCCACATTAAGTGAAAGGTTGGAACCTTGTTTCACTACTCATCGGGATTAAATGTTGGTTAACATGGCAGGAAGGTGAAGCAGAAGTAAACTAGCTATCTAGTCACCTTAAATGGGGTAGAAAACTTATGCATACTAGCATTTCTTATACCACGCCATAGCAATTAATTACTTAATTAAGGTTCTGCCTTAATCAAAATTTTAAGGTGGTTAACATGTAAAAAGATAATGGCACGGTTGCAACGTATATATTTTCCTGGTCCAAAACCATATATAACATTTTGTGATCCGAGTTATGAATATTAAGATGTGGCAGGTGCAAGTTTATACATTTATTGAAATTAATAAAGGGTATAGCGGCCTCATGGGCCACAACAGTGCACTTCTAGGCCTAATTGAATTGCAGCACTTCTACTCGAGAGTCCCTCGTCGCTGTTCATGTGCAGCTAATAACCACGGCTTCACTAATGCCAACACACTTGGGCTGTCCAGCAAACATTTTCTGTAGCATTTTAATGTGTTAGACACTTTAGTGAAATGCATATACTTTAGCGGTGCGCTGTACAGAGCTGAACACATTGTAACAAACCCAATTCTGGTATCCCAAATAATATTGGAATTTCGAAAAACATTCTCAACTTTAAAAAGTTAGTTGGAATTTCAAAAACTGTTCACATATTTTCCAATTTTGTTTAAAATTTGTGATCTCTTTTTAATTTGTGAGCTTTTTTCAAATTCATGAACTGACCATATTGAACATTTTTATAATATAGGATGAACACTTTTATAATGCACCTTAATATATTGAATATTTTTATAATCTACGATGAACATTTTTGTTATACACGATGAACATTTTATAATACGAGATTGACGTGGCTAGACCGCGTCGGTATTTCCCCAAAGAAGAAGGGATGATGCAGCACAGCTATGGTAAGTATTTCCCTCAGTTGTGAAACCAAGTGTAACACCCATGATGCGGCTATATCTCCCACGTGTCGGAGCACGACTTAGAGGCATAACCGCATTGTAGGCATGTCGCAAGAGGGGTAATCTTTACACATCCCATGTACTGAATAAGAAAGAGATAAAGAGTTGGCTTACAATCGCCACTTCACACAATACATAAATATAGCATTACATCATCCAGAATACAATCAAGGTCCGACTACGGAACCAAATAAAGAAAGACAACCCCTAATCCAATAGATCCCCGATCGCCCCGACTAGGCTCCACTACTGATCAACTGGAAACGAAAAACAACACAAGGAACACGATCTTCATCGAGCTCCCACTTGACCTCAGCTACATCATCTGCACTAGTATCAACGGCACCTGCAACTGGTTTTGGAAGTAATTTGTGAGCCACGAGGACTCAGCAATCTCACACCCGCGAGATCAAGACTATTTAAGCTTATGGGTAGGAAAGGTAGTGAGGTGGAGCTGCAGCAAGCACTAGCATATATGGTGGCTAACTTACACAAATAAGAGCGTGAAGAGAAGCAAACCACGGTCGTGAACTAGAAGTGATCAAGAAGTGATCCTGAAACTACTTACTATCAAGCATAACACAAGAACCGTGTTCACTTCCCGGACTCCGCCGGAAAGAGACCATCACGGCTACACACGCGGTTGATGCATTTTAAATTAAGTTAAGTGTCAAGTTTTCTACAACCGGATATTAACAAATTCCCATCTGCCCATAACCGTGGGCACGGCTTTCAAAAGTTCAAAACCCTGCAGGGGTGTCCCAACTTAGCCCATCACAAGCTCTCACGGTCAACGAAGGATATTCCTTCTCCCGGGAAGACCCGATCAGACTCGGAATCCCGATTACAAGACATTTCGACAATGGTAAAACAAGACCAGCAAAGCCACCCGAATGTGCCGACAAATCCCGATAGGAGCAACACATATCTCGTTCTCAGGGCACACCGGATGAGCAAGACGTCAGGTTGGCATAAACCTTGGTTGCCCAGGGGGCGCCGGACATCGCTCAGGTTGGACCAACACTTAGAGAAGCACTAGCCCGCAGGGGGGGGTTAAAATAAAGATGACCCTTGAGTCTACAGAACCCAAGGGAAGGTGATAGGTTGTTAGTGCAAATGTAAAACCAAGGTTGGGCCTTGCTGGAGGAGTTTTATTCAAAGCGAATTGTCAAGGGGTTCCCATTATAACCCAACCGCGTAAGGAACGCAAAATCAAGGAACATAACATCGGTATGACGGAAACTAGGGCGGCAAGAGTGGAACAAAACACCAGGCAAAAGGCCGAGCCTTCCACCCTTTACCAAGTATATAGATGCATTAATAAATTAAGAGTATTGTGATATCCCAACAATAACCATGTTCCAACAAGGAACAAACTCCATCTTCACCTGCAACTAGCAACGCTATAAGAGGGGCTGAGCAAAGCGGTAACATAGCCAGACAACGGTTTGCTAGGAAAGGTGGGTTAGAGGCTTGACATGGCAATATGGGAGGCATGATATAGCAAGTGGTAGGTATCGCGGCATAGCGATAGAGCGAGCAACTAGCAAGCAAAGATAGAAGTGATTTCGAGGGTATGGTCATCTTGCCTGCAAAGTTCTCCGAGAGGATGAAAGCTTGACCCTCGTAAGCGTACTCAACGGGTTCCTCAAACACGAACTCGTCTCCTGGCTCTACCCAAAGCAAGAACACAAGCAAAGGAAACGACAATCAACCACGGTGCAATGCGCAAGCAACATGATGCAAAACATGGCATGATATGCGGGATGTGATATGCAATGCATATGCATACTCCGGAAGGGAAAGATTGAACCAGGCCTCAACTTGGCAAACCAAGAGTGCCGCTGGAAAGATGAGTTGATTTCGGTCGAAATCGATATAAAAATCACCGGAATCGGGTGCACGGTTTGCAAATGGCAAGCAAAACAAGAATGGCACGATTCTGCGATTAACAGCACGATGCCATCTATAATGCAACAAGAAACTAAGCTACTGCACTACAACATAGCAACAAAGCACATGGCAGTTATCTACTCAAGATGCTTGAGAAAAGATGAACACTGAGCTACGGCTAAATCACACAAGAGCAGGTTCAAACAAGCATGGCAAAAGTGCAAAAGATAACAGCATCTCAGACTCAGTGAAAATAACAACATGCCAGGAATTAACATCAGGAAGCAATGTTTAGAGCAAGATAACAACATGCTACAGGAATAGATCATAGCAATACAAGGCATGGCATGAATCTACTCAAAGCATATAACAAAACTCCCTTACTGACCATAAGCCAAAAAGGATCAGAAGATAGGATGGCACCCATGTAAACATAGCAATTTTCGTTAACAGATTCAGACTTAGCAGAAAACTGGACATGGCAGAAACAGAATTATGAAGGCATGTTTGCGAGCTCGATTCACTCAACACAAGGCATTGAATGACAAACTAAACCTACTACCAGCAAGAATACATGATCAATAAGCTAAACATGGCAAGAAAAAACACATTGCATGCATGGATCAACTACAACAACCTTGGCAAAATTGATTAACACGTAAACAATCTGCCAGGAACATTTTATAGCAAAAGTAGAGCAAGATTGAGTCATGCTAGGGTACTCCATAAATGCAAACATGGGCATGGATGGATAGAGCACAACCATAAGTCAAAATCATCCTTACTGAACATACTCAGAAGAAGCATGGATCACTCTATAGCAACATGAATACATGTCATAAAAATAACATAAGGGAAATGACTTAGTGAAATTCTAGGTCCCTGAAAATAGCAACATCACGAGAGCTACTTTGCATGCTTGTGCTACTCACCACATTGATCACAAAAATACATGGCATACACCCCTGTAAAGATGGCATGGCATATCCCAAAACACATGTAGAACTCATGCTCATATGCAGCACACAATGATCATGGCAAAAATGACAAATGCTCAAGATCTGATAAGAATCAGGAACTAACATTTTATAGCAGTCTTGCATCAACAATTAGGGCATCAAGATGGACTCAAACAAGCATGGTGCAATGGAACAAAATGAAGAGCTCAACCAGATGAACATTTCGATATATCATGCATGCAAAACGGATCTACGGATGAGGAGTTATGCCATGATGAAAAATGCTTTAGAATGTAGCCAAAAAAGACTTAGAGGGAATTTCGAGTCAACCTCCAATCAGATCTGGATCGGGGCGGTTCCCGATGCTCGCTGGGGTTGGCGCCGGAGTTGGGGGAGGAGGCCGGAGAAGGGGCGCGGGGATGCTGGAGAAGCGGGGCGGCGAGCTCGGCGAGGCTAGGCGGCGGCCGCGGTGGAGAGGCGGTGCTGGCGGTGGCGCGGCCGGGGCTCCTGCCGGCGAGGCGCAGCGCGGGCGGCGGAGGTCACCGGCGGGGCGGTGGCGACCGGGAGGTGCGCGGTGGGCCAGCGGGCGGTGGCCAGCGGGCGGTGCGCGGTGGCCGGCGACGGAGCGGGCGACGCTCGGTGGCCGGCGGCGGGGTCGGGCGCGGAGGCGCACGGAACGGCATAGAGCGGGCCGGGCGGCGGCGAGATCCGGGCCCGGGCGGGCCCACGATGGGCTTCCTTGGGCCGCGCAGTGGGAGGCGGCGGTGAGGACAGATGGCGCGACGGCGTTGGGCATGGGGCGGAGGCGGACATGTCCGGCCATGTGGAGGACGTGTCCGGCGGTGAGAAGAGGAAGAAGACTAGGGTTTGCACCGCGAATTTCGGAGGGAGCCACGTATTTATAGGTAGAGGGAGCTAGAAGAGTCCAAATGAGGTGCGTTTTCGGCCACGCGATCGTGATCGAACGACCAAGAGGATGGAGAGGGTTTGGATGGGTTTTGGGCCACTTTTGAGGGGTGTTGGGCTGCAACACACACGAGGCCTTTACGGTTCCCCGGTTAATCGTTGGAGTATCAAACGGACTCCAAATGGCACGAAACACGACAGGCGGTCTACCGGTGGTGAACCAAGGCCGCTTGGCAAATCTCGGTCCATTCCGAGAAATTTGAACACCCGCACACGAAAAGAGACAAAAGGGGACGCCGGAGGACATAGGAGTGTCGGATCAAGAAACGGACAACGGGGAAAATGCTCGGATGCATGAGACGAACACGTATGCAAATGAGATGCACATGAAGACATGATATGAAATTCATGACACGCAAACAAATGACAAGGCAACAACAGCGAATAACTGGAAGACACCTAGCGCAACGGTCTTGGGGCGTTACACCAAGGTATCAATCTAGTAGGGGAACCAAGCAACACTATGTAAACAGTACCCACACACAAAGAAAAAATACTTCCAACCTGACGCATAAGAGGGGTTGTCAATCCCTCCTCGGGAAAAAGATAGATCGGTTCGTACGAGTTTGGGTAAATAGATCTCGCAAAAACACAAAACAAAATAAGTAAAGAAAAAGTGCAGCGAGGTATTTTGGGTTTTTTGGAATAATAGATCTAAAAACAAATGCGTCAAGAAATAGATCAGAAAGCAAATATGATAAAAGATTGACGCGGGACCGTAGATTTCACTAGTGGCTTCTCTCGAGAAAATAGCACACGGTGGGTAAACAAATTATTGTTGGGCAATTGATAGAAGAACAAATAATTATGACAATATCCAAGGCAATGAGAAATATATAGGCATAACGTCCAAGATTATTAGACCGACTCATGCCTGCATCTACTACTATTACTCCACACATCGACTGCTATCCAACATGCATCTAGTGTATTAAGTTCATGGAGAAATGGAGTAATGCAATAAGAATGATGACATGATGTAGACAAGATCTATTCTTGTAGGAATAGGCCCCATCTTGTTATCCTTAATAGCAACGATACATGCGTTCCTCGCTACCCCTTCTGTCACTGGGAGAGGACGCGCAAGATCAAACCCATCACAAAGCACCTCTTCCCATTGCAAGAAAACTCAATCTAGTTGGCCTAACTAAACCAAAGAGTCGGAGAAGAAATATGAGTATATAAATAATCATGCATATAAGAGATCAATGAAGACTCAAATAATATTCATGGAAAAATCTGATCATAAACTAGAACTTGATTGGATCCCAACAAACACACCACAAAAATTCATCACATCAAATAGATCTCTAAGAGACCATTGTATTGAGAATCAGAAAAGGAGAAGAAGCCATATAGCTACTTCCTACGGACCCGTAGGTCTATGGTGCACTACTCACGCATCATCAGAGCAGCACTGATGAGGTTGATGCACCCCTCCGTGATCGTGTTCCTCTCCGACAGAGTGCCGGAATAAGGCTCTAGATTGGATCTTGTGGTTCTGGAACTTGCGGCGGCTGGAATTGTGTTTCATCAACTCCCCTAGGGTTTCTGGAATATTTGGATATTTATAGAGCTGAGAGGCGATGGAGGAGACCCCGTGGGCCCCACAACTTATCAGGGCACGCTAGGGGCCTCTGGCGCACCCTAGTGTTTCGTGGGCCTCACATGCCTCCCCTAGGTGCTTCCTTGGCTCCCAAGTTGTCTTCTGGTCCCAAAAAATATCCAAAAAGTTTCGCTGTGTTTGTACTCCGTTTGGCAGGAATATTCTATGGAGTAAAAAACAAGCAAAAAACAACAACTGCCACTTCGCACTATGTCAATAGGTTAGTCCCAAAAAATGATATAACGTTGCTATAAAATGATTGTAAAACATCCAAGAATGATAATATAACAGCATGGAACAATAAAAAATTTATAGATACATTGGAGACGTATCAGCATTCCCAAGCTTAATTCTTACTCATCCTCGAGTAGGTAAATGATAAAAACAGAATGTTTTATGTGGAATGCTGCCTAACATGTTCAGCACATATTGTTTTCTTTTGTAGCATGGACATATGGACTTTTAGATGATTCAAAGCAATAGTCTATATTTGACATGAAGACTTCAATACTCAAGCATATCAATAAGCAACCATGTCTTTCAAAAGATCAACACTAAAGAAACTTATCCCTAGCCCATCATGCTCAATCATTGATCCATTCATGAAGCACACTCGCATATTAGCTACATCCAATGCTCAAGTATGATCATAGTGCTCCCTAGTTGGTGCTTTATAATAGAAGATGGACATTCAAATAAAAATAAAAATTGCATAAAATTAAATAGATAGGCCCTTCACAGAGGGAAGCAGAGATTTGAAGAGGTGCCAGAGCACAAAGCTTAAATTGAGAGACAAAAATATTTTGGGAGTCATGTTTTTTCCGTCAACGAAAACGACCGAGTAGTTTCCAATACTTTCCATGCTAGATACATCATAGGTGGTTCCCAAACATAAAATAAAGTTTATTCCTTTTTCCACCATACTTTCACATTCCACGGCTATCCCTATCCAAGGGTACCGTCCATACCGACACTTCCAAGGAATTTATTATTTGAGAACATAAAGTAAATTTCTTTTTCATTTCGGGACTAGGCATCCCTATTACTGTTGTACTCTCGTGCAATGAGAAGTGAACACTCATCTTGAGAATAACACATCTAGCATGGAAAAATATTGGCCACCCCCTACCGCTTCATGAGCGGTACAGGCACACAAAAAGGAAATTCATTTTGAAAATTATAGATGGCACATACGAATTTACTTAGAAAGGCATGGAAATACTGCATATAGGTAGGTATGGTATACGTTATGGCGAAACTGGATTTAAGGACTTTGGATGCACAAGTAGTATTCCCACTTAGTACAAATGGAGGCTAGCAAATAGATTGAGAAGCAACCAACCAAGAAACAAAAATTCACATAAACGAGCATTAAGCATAACTAACACCGAATAATGCACCACAAGTAGGATATAATTTCATTGCATAACTAGTGACTTTTGTACTTGTATAGGGAATCACAAACCTTAACACCAATATTCTTACCAAAGCAAAATTACTCACCAACATGACTCACATATTACTATCATCATATCTCAAAACTATTACAAAGAATCAAGTTTATTTTGTCCAATGATCTTCATGAAAGTTTTTATTATATCCCTCTTGAATGTCTATCACTTTGGGACTAATTTCATATGTTGCAATTGCTTTTGACAAGCTCAACACATTTAAGTGAAGAACATGAGCATAAATGTTTTCATCTCTCAAATTAGTTTAAGTGAAGCATGAGAGAATTTCTTCAAATATTTACTAACTGTAAAATAAATCGAAACGAAGCATGAGAGTATTTCTTCAAAAATTTACCGACTGTAAAATAAATCTAAGTGAATCATGAGAGTATTTTTTTAAAAAAATATTACAACACACCGTGCTCAAAAAGATATAAGTGAAGCACTAGAGCAATTCCTTAGCTCAAAAAAATTTAAGTGAAGCATATAGAGCAATCCTAAGAAATCGTAGCATAATTTGGCTCTCTCAAATAGGTGTGTCCAGCAAATATAATTGTGACGAACTAAAAAGAAAAACAAGTAAAGACTCATATAATACAAGATGCTCCAAGCAAAACTCGTGATATGTGACGAATAAAAATATAGCTCCATGGAAAAAGAAGAAAGAGAAGATGCCTTCCGGGGCATCCCCAATTAGTTGTTTGGTTCTCCTGGAATATTAACTTGGGGTTCCATGGGCATCCCCAAGCTTAGGCTCTTTTCGCTCCTTATTACTTCATCCATCGTGATCTCACCCAAAACTTGAAAACTTCAATCATGCAAAACTTAACAAAACCTTCATGAGATCTGCTAGTATAATAAAGCAAATCACCACTCTAAGTACGGTTGCAAGCCCATTCATATTTTATTCTTGCATTACACATACTTTATTCTAACTTTTCCATGGCTTATACCCTCCAATAAAATCCATAGATTCATCAAAATAAGCACACAATGCAAAGAAAACAGAATCTGTCAAAAACACAACAGTCTATAGTAATCTGGACATTGTCCGTACTTCTGTAACTCAAAAAATTATGAACAATTAGGACAACGTAGGCCATTCGTATATCAATCTTGTGTAAATAATTCAGAATATTTCGTCGCTTCTGTATATTTAAACAATTCTGTTACTGGACGTAAAAGTTTTTGTTTTTCAACAAGATCAAATCAACTATCACCCAAAGCTATCCCAAAGGCTTTACTTGGCACAAACACTAATTAAGATATAAAAACACAATCAACAGAAGCATAATTGTGCAGACACTCAAAAACAGTAAGAAAAGGTGAAAAAATATTTTATTCATTGGGTTGTCTCCCAACAAGCTCTTTCTTTATAACCATTAAGATAGGCTTCAGATATCAATGATGCTCACATAAAAGATAGTAATTGAAACACAAATAGAGCATCATAAAACATGTGAGAAACACATTTAAGTCTAACATATTTTCTATGCATAGGCATTTTATGAGCAAACAAATTATCAAGGCAAGCAAAAACTAGCATATGCAAAGGAGAAGGATAAAGCATTGACGATCTCAACATAACGAGTGGTAATTTAGTAACATGAAAATTTCTTCAACCATATTTTCCCCTCTCGTAATAATTACATGTAGGATCATAATCAAATTCAAACAATATAGCTATCATATAAATTTTTCTCTTCATGATCCACATGCCTAAAAGTTTTATAATCTTCCAACATAGTGGGATAACATCAACTAAAGTCATGACCTCTCCAAACCCATTTTTATCAAAAATTTCATAAGATTGCTCATTCTCCAAAGTAGTGGGATCGTTATTACCTAGAGTTGACACTCTTCGAAAACCACTTTCAATATTATTGCAAACACTATTATCAATATCATATTCATCATAACTAGCATCCTGAAGCTTGGGGTTTTGCATATCATTACCACAATTGACATTAATAGAATTTATAATAAAATCATTGCAATCATGTTGTTCATCCAAGGAGCTACCATGAATCACTTTCAAAATTTCTTCTTTTAACATTTCATCACAATTCTCAAATTCACGAATCTCAAGCAAAACTTCGTAAAGATAATCTAGTGAACTCAATTCACTAGAAATTGGTTCATCATAATTGGATCTTTTGAAAAGATAAGGAAGTGGATGAGGATCCATATCAATAGATTTTTAGCAAGAGAAGATGCAAGCAAATAGAAGACACATGGCCACACAAGCAGATAAAAGATTGAACGAGAAAAAGGCGAACACAAAAAGAAGGCGAATAAAAAGGCAATTTTTTGTGAAGTGGGGGAGATAAAAATGAGAGGCAAAAGGCAAATAATGTAAATTGCAAGGAGATGAGATTTGTGATTAGGAACCTGATAGATGTTGATGATGTCTCTCCGGCAACGGCGCCAGAAATTCCTTTGACGTGGCTAGACTGCGTCGGTATTTCCCCCAAGAGGAAGGGATGATGCAGCACAGCTACGGTAAGTATTTCGCTTAGTTCTGAAACCAAGGTATCAATCTAGTGGGAGAACCAAGCGACACTATGTAAACGGTACCTACACACAAAGAACAAATACTTGCAACCCGACGCGTAAGAGGGGTTGTCAATCCCTCCTCGGGAAAAAGATAGATTGGTTTGTATGAGTTTGGGTAAATAGATCTGGCAATAACACAAAAAAATAGTAAAGAAAAAGTGCAGCAAGGTATTTTTGTGTTTCTGGAATAATAGATTTGGAAACAAATGCAGAAAAAATAGATCGGAAAGAAAATATGAAAAAAGATAGACATAGGGCCGTAGATTTCACTAGTGGCTTCTCTCAAGAAAATAGCACAAGGTGGGTAAACAAATTACTGTTGGGCAATTGAGAGAAGAACAAATAATTATGACGATATCCAAGGCAATGTTCAATATATAGGCATCACATCCAATATTAGTAGACCAACTCCTGCCTGCATCTACTACTATTACTCCACACATCGACCGCTATCCAGCATGCCTCTAATGTATTAAGTTCATGGAGAAATAGAGTAATGCAATAAGAATGATGACATGATGTAGACAAGACCTATTCATGTAGGAATATACCCCATCTTGTTATCCTTAATATAAACGATACATGTGTGCTTTGCTGCCCCTTCTATCACTGGGAGAGGACACCGCAAGATCGAACCCATCACAAAGCACCTCTTCCCATTGGAAGAAAAATCAATCTAGTTGGCCTAACTAAATCAAAGATTCGGAGAAGAAATACGAGGCTATAATTAATTGTGCTTATAAGAGATCAAAGAAGACTCAAATAATATTAATGGATAAAAATCAGATCATAAACTCGAACTTCATCGGATCCCAACAAACACATCGCAAAAAGTCATTACATCAAATAGATCTCCAAGAGACCATTGTATTGAGAATCAAAAAGAGAGAAAAAGCCACCTAGCTACTGGCTATGGACCCGTAGGTCTATGGTGAACTACCTAAGCATCACCGGAGGAGCACCAATGAGGATGATGGACCCCTTCGTGATTGTGTTCCCCTCAGGCAGAGTGCCAGAATAGGGCTCTAGATTGGATCTCGTGGTTCTAGAACTTGCGATGGATGAAATTGTGTTCTGTCGAGGGTTTCTAGAATATTAGGATATTTATAGAGCTGACAGGAAGTGCAGGAGACCTCCATGGGCCCCACAACCCATCAAGGCACGCCAGGGGCATTTGGCGCGCCCTGGTGTCTTGTGGGCGCCACCGGCCTCCTCCAGGTGCTTCCTTGGCCCCCAAGTTGTCTTTTGGTCCAAAAAAATCTCCAAAAAGTTTCGCTGCGTTTGGACTCCGTTGTTAGGGATATTCGGTGAAGTAAAAAACACCAACTTGACAAAAAAGTTCAAGAATTTGAAAAAAGTTCGTGAGTTGAAATAAAATCAAAAAGTTCACGAATTCGAAAAGACTTCTACTATTTGAAAAAGTTCATGCATTTGAATTTTTCACAATTTTTTTTAAAAATGTCCATCGATTTTAAGAAAATGTTCATTAATTTGAAAAGGTTGACAATGTCTTTAAAAAATCACAAATTTAAGAAAATGGAATAGAAAAGATAAAACAAAAAAGGAAAACAAATAAAACTAAAGAAAACTACACATAGAAGACCCATGACAACAAGGAAAAAGAAAGTAACTAGGCACAACAAGTTTTCTTACCTAGTTATTTAAATCGGGTGAAAGTACACCAAGAAGCTCAGACGTTGAATCTGACTCATGCATCTATTTTTTGAATGTTCAAATAACGGGAAAATGCTACTGGGTCAAGCCAAGGACCGTGGATTGACCCAGTAGCATTTTTCTGTTATTTGAACATTCAAAAATAGACGCATGAGTCAGATTCAAAGTCTCAGCTTCTTAGTGTACTTTCACCCGATTTAAATAACTAGGTAAGAAAACTTGTTTTGCCTAGTTACTTTCTTTTTCCTTGTTGTCGTGGGTCGTCCCTGTGTAGTTTTCTTTGGTTTTATTTTTTTTCCTTTTTTGTTTTGTCTTTTCTATTCCATTTTCTTAAATTTGTGATTTTTTAAATACATTGTCAACCTTTTCAGATTAATGAACATTTTCTTAAAATCGATGGACATTTTTTAAAAAAATTGTGAAAAAATTCAAATGCAAGAACTTTTTCAAATCGTAGAACTCTTTTCGAATTCATGAACTTTTCGATTTTATTTCAACTCATGAACTTTTTTCAAATTATTGAACTTTTTTGTCAAATTGGTGATCTTTTTTCCAATCTCTAATTGTTTTCCTATTTTTCTAAACCTTTTTAAATTCCAAGCTTTTTTAGCAATCATGAATTTTTTTTGTTTCAAATGCATGAAATTTTTCATTTTTTCCGAACTTTTTTGAAAATTCATGAATTTATTTTCAAACCGATGAACATTTTCATTTTGTGATTTTTTGTCATGTCGACGAAGTTGTTTCCAAGATCCTACGAACTTTTCAAATGCATGAACTTTTTTCTCACTTGCATTCACTTTGAAATTTTGTTCACATTTTTTTCGAAAAAAATTATGTTTTTCAAAAATATCTTCAAATAGCGATACAGGGGGCTGTGGGTCAACACGGGCCGTGGGGAGTAATGCTAGACACACGGGGTGTGCAAAGAGGGTTTACAGGATGGTTAAGATTGATTGGTTGAGAATTCAATAAGTAAGTCAGGCCCACGAGTTAAAATCAGGGGGAATTAGTGAAGGCCTTGCAGCGTGCGGTGCTCCTAATCGGTGTCTTTAGCACCGAGGAAACGAACTGGTGCTCCCTACAATACGTATTGGACCACCCACATATCTCTAATTTTTTATTGTTCCATGTTGTTATATTATCATTCTTCTATGTTTCACAATCATTTTAAAATCATTTAATATCATTTTTGGGACTAACCTATTGACATAGTGCCCAGTGCCAGTTGCTATTTTCTGCTTGTTTTCTACATCGCAGGAAATCAATACCAAACAGAGTCGAAAAACATCGAAACTATTTGTGGGTTTTTTCTGGACCAGAAGACACCAAATGGGCCAAGAAAGTACCTGAGGGGTGCTCCGAGGGGAGTAAAACCCACCAGGGAGCGCCTGGGGGCCTAGGCGCACCCAGGTGGGTTGTGCCCACATCGGTGGCCTCCCGCACCGCCTCTTTGCTCTATAAATACCCCAATATTCCAGAAACCCTAGGGGAGTCAACGAAAATCAATTCTACCCACCGCAAGTTCCAGAACCACCAGATCCAATCTAGACACCATCATGGAGGAGTTCATCATCCTCATTGGTGCCTCTCCGATGATGTATGAGTAGTTCATTGTAGACCTATGGGTCCATAGTTAGTAGCTAGATGGCTTTCCTCTCCCTCTCTCCCTCTTGATTCTCAATACAATGGTCTCTTGAGATCAATGTGATGTAACTCTTTTTGCGGTGTGTTTGTTGGGATCCGATGAACTTTGAGTTTTTGATCAGATCTATCTTTTTATCCATGAAAGTTATTTGAGTCTTTTGATCTCTTATATTCATGATTACTCATAGCCTCGTATTTGTTCTTCGAATATTTGGTTTAGTTAGGCCAACTAGATCGATTTTTGTTGCCATGGGAAGAGGTGCTTTGTGATGGGTTCGATCTTACGGTGCTTGATCCCAATGACAAAGTGGAACCGACACGTATGTATCGTTGCTATTAAGGATAACAAGATGGGGTCTATTTCTACATAAATACATCTTTTATATATCATGTCATCGTTCTTATTGCATTACTCCATTTCTCCATGAACTTAATACACTAGATGCATGCTAGATAGCGGTCGATGTGTGGAGTAATAGTAGTAGATGCAGGCAGGAGTCGGTCTACTAATCTTGGACGTGATGCCTATATAATGATCATTGCTTGGATATTGTCATGGTTATTAGAAGTTCTATCAATTGCCCAATAGTAATTTGTTTACCCGTCGTATGCTACTTTTCTTGAGAGAAGCCACTAGTGAAATCTACGGGCCCCGGGTCTGTTCTTTATTATATTTCCCTTCGTGGTCTATTTTTATTTGCCATTATTTTCAGATCTATTAATCCAAAATACAAAAATACCTTGCTGAAATTTATTGTTATTTATTTTATCTTGCGTCCCGCAAGATCTATTTATCCAATCTACTACAATTTTACCTACCTTTTTACCCGTGAGGGATTGACAACCCCTCTCTTACGTTTGGTTGCAAGTATTTGTTCTTTGTGTGCAGGAGCTGTTTACATGGTGTTGCATGGTTCGATAACCTTGGTCTCATCGCTGAGGGAAATACCTGCCGTAGTTGTGCTGCATCATCCCTCCCTCTTTCGGGAAATACCGACGTAGTTCAAGCCGCATCAAAAGGAATTTCTGGCGCCGTTGCCGAGGAGACATCATCAACGTCTACCAGGTTCCTAATCACAAATCGCATCTCTTTGGAATTTACTTTATTTGCCATTTGCCCCCCATTTTCATCTCCCCCAATTCACAAACAATTGCCGTTTTATTTGCCCTATTTTTCATTCACCTTTTTTCTCGTCAGATCTCATGTTTTCTTGTGTTACCATGTACCTTCTATTTGCTTGCATCTTTGCTTGCTAAAAAAATATTGATATGGATCCTCATCCACTTGCTAATCTTTTTAAAAGATCCAATTATGATGAACCAATTGCTAGTGAATTGAGTTCACTCGATTATCTTTATGAAGTTTTGCTTGAGATTGATGAATCCGAAAATTGTGATGAAGTGTTAAAAGAAGGAATTTATAAAGTGATTCATGATAGCTCCTTATATGAAAAGCATGATTGCAATGATGTTATTACAAATTCTATTAATGTCAGTTGTGTTAATAATATGCAAAACCCCAAGCTTGGGGATGCTAATGTTGATATGTCCGCTACTTATGGCAATGATCATGATTGGGGCGATAATGATTCTCATGATCTTAAAATTTTATTTAAACCTCATGATGAATATGCTTGCGATAATATTAAAAGTGGATTTGGAAGAGAGTCAACTTTAGGTAAAAATAATCCCACATATTTGGAGAGTGTTCAAGCTTATGATTTTTTTGATAAAAGTGAGCTTGGAGAGGTCATGACTTTGTTTGATGATAATCCCACTATTTTGGAAGAGTGTCAACTTTGCATGCATGTGGATCATGAAGAGAATATTTTGTGTGATACTTATATTGTTGAATTTGATTATGATCCTACATGTAATTATTATGAGAGAGGAAAATATGGTTGTAGAAATTTTCATGTTACTAAATTACATAGCGTTATGTTGAGATTGCTATTGTTTCTTTCTTCTTCCTTGCATATGCTAGATACCTCTAGTCTTGATAAATTGTTTCCCTACAAAAATGTCCACACATAGGAAGTATGTTAGACTTAATTTTTTTCACATTCTATACGATCTCTTTGTGCTTCAATTCTTATCTTTCATATGAGCGTTAAAAAATTATGCCTAGCTAGGGGCATAAAACGATAGCGCTTGTTGTGAGGCAACCCAATGAAATTTTTTTTGCCTTTTTCTTTCTGTTCTTGAGTGTTTGCACAATTATGCTACTGTTATGATTGTGTGTTTTTTGTTTTAGTTAGTGTTTGTGCCAAGCAAAGTCTTTGGGATCATGTTGGGTGATAGTTGATTTGATCTTGCTGAAAAACAAAAACTTTTGCGCCCACGAAAACAATTTTCATGTTTAACAGAAGTGTCATAAAATACTGATAGTTTTTGCAGAATATTAATATACAAATTGCTCATTGTCATAATTATTCAGAATTTTTGGGGTTACAGAAGTATTTGAAATATCCAGATTACTACATACTGTTCTGTTTTCTTTGCGTTGTGTGCTTGTTTTGGTGATTCTATGGTTTCCTTTGAAGAATTTTTGCCATAGAAAAGTTGGAATACAGTAGATATAATGCAAAAATAAAATATGAATGGGTTTGCAACAGTAATTATAGTAGTGATTTGCTTTCTTATACTAACGGATCTCACGAAGGTTTTGTTGAGTTTTGTGTGATTAAAGTTTTCAAGTTTTGGGTGATATTACGATGAATGAAGGAATAAGGAGTAAGAAGAGCCTAAGCTTGGGGATGCCCATGGCATCCCAAGCTATTATCCAAAGAGAACCAAGCAACTAAGCTTGGGGATGCCCGAGTGGCATCCCCTCTTTCTTCTAACGACCATCTGTATTTCACTCGGAGTTATATTTTTATTCGTCGCATACTATGAGTTTTGCTTGGAGCGTCTTGTATGATATGGGTCTTCGCTTGTTTTTCTTTTTAAGTCTTGAATCCTTGCTGGACACACCTATTTTAGAGAGCCAAAATTATGTTATGACTTGTTAGAATTGCTCTTTATGCTTCACTTAAATCTTTATGAGCTATGGAATTGATCTAGTGCTTCACTTATATCTTTTTGAGAACGGTGTGCTTTAGTATTTTTGAAGAAATGCTCTCATGCTTCACTTAGATTTATTTGAGAGTTAGTAAATTTTTTAAAGATAGTCTCTCTTGCTTCACTTAAATTATTTTGAGAGAAGAAAATCTTTATGCTCATGTTCTTCACCTAGATTTGTTTGAGCTATCAAAAGCAACATATAAAACTAGTTCCAAAGTGATATATATCCAAGGAGGATATAATAAAAACTTTCATGAAGATCATTGGACAAAATAAACTTGATTCTTTGTAATAGTTTTGAGATATGATGATAGTGATATGTGAGTCATGTTGATGAGTAATTATGCTTTAGTAAGAATATTGGTGTTAAGGTTTGTGATTCCCTATGCAAGCACGAAAGT
Organism: Triticum aestivum; assembly: GCF_018294505.1. NCBI lineage: Eukaryota > Viridiplantae > Streptophyta > Magnoliopsida > Poales > Poaceae > Triticum > Triticum aestivum. The sequence goes on along the minus strand of NC_057806.1, from coordinate 262,788,139 downwards.
CAATAGTTATGCAATGAACTTACATCCTACTTGCGGTGCATTATTCGGTGTTAGTTATGCTTAATTCTCGCTTATGATATTTTTCGTTTCTTGGTTGGATGCTTCTCAATCTTTTGCTAGCCTTCATTTGCACTAAGTATGATCACTACTTGTGCATCCAAAATCCTTTAAACTAGTTTTTGCCACAAGAGTCCACTATACCTATCTATATGCAGTATTCTTTTGCCGTTCTAAGCAAATTTGTATGTGCCATCTCTAATTTTCAAAATAAATTTCTCTTTTGTGTGCTCGTACCACTCATGAAATGTTAGAATGTTATTCTCAAGATGAGTGTTTATTCACTCATCTTGAGATGAGTGTTTATTCACTTGTCATTGCACGAGAGTACGACAAAGGTATTAGGGATGCCCAGTCCCAAAATGAAAAAATGAATTTACTTTATGTTGTCAAATAATAAATTCCTTGGAAAGTGTTGGTATGGAAGGCACCCGTGGATACGGTTAACCATGCAAAGTGAAAGTATGGTGGAAAAGGAATAAACTTTATTTTCTGTTTGAGAACCGCCTATGATATATATATATATAGCATGGAAAGTATTGGGAACTACTCGATCATTTTCGTTGACAGGAAAAGCATTACACCCAAACAAAATTTTATCTCTATCTTTTTCGCTTTGAGCTCTAGCACCTCTACAAATCCCGCGCACTCTTTAGGGCGTCCTCGTCGGAGAAGCCCGCCATACTATGGCCTCGTACTCCGCAGGGAGGCCGGGCTCCACCTTCGGACTGACGAGCCGGGTAGAGGTCGGGGAAGACTCGATGATGCGTACGCCGAGCTGCGGGTGCGCTGGCTGATCGACGTGTCCTGGTGCTCCCGCTTGACGGGGAAGAGGGAGGGAGAGCCGAATGAGCGGCCGGACAAGGAGGAGGACGACGGGTCCATGCGTCTTGGCATCCATGAGCTCCCACGCCGGCGGGAGAAGGAGGGGGGAGCGGGGTACTCCAGCCTGGGCGTGTTACCGCCCTCGATGTACTCGAGGACGACCTCCAGCGTGCGGCCGGGCATGGCCCACCATCAGCAGCGACCGTCGGAGTTGAGCCTTCCGGAGGGCATGACGCCATTTGTGGCCTCGAGCTGCTCGGCGTGGCGGCGACGGAAGTACATCGGGCTGTCGGGGATGTACCTCGGCCCTTCCCTCGCCGCCTGCGGCAGAGAGGCACGAGTACGGGCAATCTCCGCATGATGCGTCACCCGGTGGATGGCAGTGGCACCGGGACCCCGCCGACGCTGATCCTCCAAGCCCCAGGCACCCGCATGTCCGACGGGACCGGGTACTCGGCCTCATAGAGAAGCTGAGCTTCGTCCTCGTGAAGGTGGCGGCGGCCGAAGCCGTTCGCCGCCGCGCCGTCGCCTGGAAAGCGCTCGGCCATTGGGTGAATTGGAAACGGCAAGAAGAGAGGGAGGAACGGGGGCGTCGGCGGTGGAGAGTCTGTGCTTCACCAGTGCGGGAGGGGTCGACTTATATAGACGACACTCGCGTGGCCTCCGTGTGTATGCGTGGCGGGCGAGGGACGCGCTTGTCCCATCTTCACTGCGCCACCCGTGAGGCACCAATGGAGGAGGCTGACCGGCGCAGCAGCACGTGGCTGCTTTGGCATTAATTATGCCACGGGAACCGAGGCGATGAGGACGACGAAGCGACGAGAAGAGCAGAGTCACTGCCAAGGAGGGCCCGCTGATTTTCGCACCAAAAACGATTCGGCCGGCGCCCCCAAGCGCCCCCGATCGCGCCGGATTCGGCCTTGGTCCGCCGGCGCCAATTTTGGCCCGAGTCGGCAAAAAAGGGCCTTTGGGGGCGCGACTTGGCCGATTTTTCGGCGCCGGCAGCCGAAAAATCGCGTGGGGCCTTGTTGGGGGCATGGCTAGAGATGCTCTAAGGGGCACTACGATCGTACTTGAGCATTGGGTGTAGCTAATATGCGAGAGTGTTTCATGAATGGATCAATGATTGAGCATAATGGGCTAGGGATAACTTTCTTTAGTGCTGATCGTGCTCCGGCGTGGTCAATAACCTCTTGGAGTTGGTTAACGATTTCTAAGGCGTGACATCCTCGCATGTTCATAGTCGGATCTTCGAAGTCTACTCCACTATAAATGATAGCCACCATCTCATCGAAAGATGGGACACCTTTGCCTCTATCAAGTGGTATCAGATTTCCAGGTTGCTCAGTGAGATTTTATAGTCTTTCATAGTTTAGATCGAGTATGTTCTTCATACCTACAGTCCAGGAAAAAGCTAAAAAACATTAGGGTTAGTTCATCATATCTGAACCAATCTGAGCCTTTGCATAATCTTTTTAGGGTTTGCATTATTGAATTTGCGGTTGCATCGTCGTGTCTACTTGCTGGTCTTAGTGTCTAGTCCTTTAGAGTTTCGAGTACTGTTCACAAGTTGTCACGTCGCCGCCGCATCATCATCATCACCGCTGCCATATACCACCATCATCGTCACCGCTGCCATATACCACTATCATCATCACCGCTGCCATATACCACCATCGTCATCACCACTACCATATACCACATATCCACTGCCATCACGATAATCCGAGTCCACCTCCATCATAGATTCGCCACCAGTCCATGTTCTACCGCCCTATATATGTCCGCCACCAGTCCGAATTTTCACTAGATTCATCTCTGCCACCAGTCCGAGTTTCGACCAAATTCATCTCTGCCACCAGTCCGAGTCCAGTATTTGTTCCTTTGTTTTCGATTTCCAGATCACGCCATACTCCAAGTCATGACAGAGTAGGATTCTTGAACTTCAGTGTTACCCACAGTAGAAAAATAATTCCAGTTTAAAACAAATTCTGGCTAGGCAGTTTTTTGACCATTTGTAGAGCAAAAAAAAGAGAAAAGGGTGAAAAAAGTGAAAAATAGATAAAATTCAGAGTGTGCTCCTCCCTTGTTTACGTGCAGCATCGTGATTTTGTTAGTGTTCTAGGCTCGCGTCTCTAGCACGGTCTAGCCTAGGACCAGCACAGTACCATCATTAAGCATTTATTCAACTTTGCATCTCTGAATTGATTATTGCTGACATTTTTGCTACCATATCATAAGCCTTCCCAGCTCCACATACATCTACATCATGCATTTGACACCACCTGGCAATCATTCTGTCCAAGCTTTGTGAGTTTTGACTACAACGGTTGCCGATCATCACTTGCTGCTTGGTAAGAACTAGTAAGACTTTGAGATTCGCTTGACGGATTTGTGACACACCAACACCACTTCCTAGTAGTCTGTAGTATCATATTCTTGTGTGTTTCTATTGCTGCTAACCATGGCTGGATCACAAGCTGATGAGACTCATTGAGAGAACATGATGAACAAACAGCTACATGATAAATTTTAGCAAATGATGAGTGGACAGGTGCAATATGTGCTAAACAGATTTTAAGAGGCCATAGAGAAGATAGATGGCATTAAGAAGATGTTCGAAACAAAGCTCGATAACAAGTTTAATGAATTGCTCGCGCGTCTTCCACAACCACCGCTGGTTGCACCTGTCGCACCTCTACAACTACAACAGCGCCGCCTTCCAAATCAAGTGGGACGAGCACTGCGCGTTCCCCTTGAGCCTGGACAAAATTTTGGTGCTTCTGCTACTGCTGTTGATGCTTCTATAGCTCCTGCTACCACTGCAGAGGTGGAGGACTATTACGAGGGTGAGGTTGATCAAAATCAAAACTACGTGCAACCACCAGCACCACCACCAGCAGGTCGACCTCAGGCAGATAATTGCAACGGTAGGGCTGCTGCACCACCTCGGGTACGAGATCATGACCATCTTCCTAAATTAAAATTGAATATTCCACCATTCGAGGGTAGATATGTTCCTGATATATATCTTACTTGGGATTTAGAAACTGAACAACATTTTACATGTTTACAATATCCCGAGAAAAGACGTGTTACTGATGTTGTTTGTCCTTTCACTAGTTTTGCATGTGTTTGGTGGTCTGAACATTGTAGATAATATCCTATTCCAGCTACTTGGGCGGCTTTGAAAACTGCTATGTGTACTCGTTGGGTTCCACCATATTATCAACGTGAATTGCTTCAAAACTTGCAGTGTTTAAGATAAGGAAAAAATTATGTAGAAGAATATTATCATGAATTACAAACTGGCATGATTAGTTGTGGAATTGTTGAGGAGACTGAAGCTATGCTTGCACGTTTTATGGGTGGATTAAATAGAGATTCGGACAATTCTAGAGTATAAGGAGTATAATAATATCACTCATTTATTCCATCTTGCTTGTAAAGTTGAACGCGAAGTGCAGGATCGACATGCATTGGCGCGAACAAACTTTTCTGCAGGTCGATCTTCATCATGGACATCGCGTGCATCCTCTACTTCCACACATTCTACTACATCGGCACCTCCATCATCCGCCAACTCTAACCATGATACAAGAAATCAAGCACAACCACCACTATCTGCCAAGAGCACACCTTCTGGGCCTGCACAGAGCTCTTCTTCATCCATGGCATCAACATGGCAAACACATGATATTATTTGCCATCGTTGCAAGGGTGGAGGTCATTATGCGAGAGAATGCCCATCTAAGTGTGTGATGATTTCTACTGAGGATGGTGGGTATGAGTTTGCTAGTGACTATGATGAGGAGACTTTGGCTCTTATTACAATTGAAGAAAACAGTGGAGATGATTCTGATCATGAGACGCAATTCATGGCTGCTGACAACACTAACAGGTATGAAAGTTTAGTTATTCAATGTGTTTTGAGTGTGTAGGTCACGCAAGCTGAGAAAATCAGAGGCACAATTTGTTCCATGCAAAGGGAGTTGTGAAGGAACGTTCTATTCACGTCATCATAGATGGAGGGAGCTACAATAATTTGGCTAGCATGGAGATGGTGGAGAAGCTATCTCTCACCACAAGACCACATCCACATCCTTACTACATCCAATGGTTCAACAAAAGTGGCAAGGTTAAGGTAACACGTACTGTTTGTGTGCATTTTAGTATCTCTAAATATGCTGATTATGTTGATTGTGATGTGGTACCCATGCAAGCATGTTCCTTATTACTTGGTAGACCATGGCAATTTGATAAAAAAATATGTACACCATGGTTGAAACAATCAGTATAATCTTGTTCATAAGGATAAACATATAACTTTGCTTCATATGACTCCTCATTCCATTTTGAATGATAATATTAATCGAGCTAGTAAAGCAAAACAGGAGCAAAATAAGAGTGAAAATCAGATAGTGGCCAAAGAATTTGAGAAACAAATGAAATCTAATGATAAACCATCTAGTGTTGCTTCTGAAATTAAATTGAAAAGTGGATGTTCACTTGCCACCAAATCTGATATTGATGATCTAGATTGCAGCAAATCTGTTTGCTTTGCTTTTGTGTGCAAAGAGGCATTATTTTCATTCGAGGATGTGCCTTCCTCTTTGCCTCCTACTGTCACTAACATTTTGCAGGAGTTTGCTGACGTCTTTCCCCAAGACATGTGATACGTCTCCGCCGTATCTATAATTTTTGATTGTTCCATGCCAATATTATACAACTTTCATATACTTTTGGCAACTTTTTATACTATTTTTGGGACTAACATATTGATCCAGTGCCCAGTGCCAGTTCCTGTTTGTTGCATGTTTTTTGTTTCCAAGAAAATCCATATCAAATGGAGTCCAAACGGGATAAAAACTGATGGAGATTTTTTTGGAATATATGTGATTTTTGGAAAGAAGAATCAACGCGAGACGATGCCCAAGGGGGCCACAAGGCTGGGGGCATGCCCCAGGGGGTCAAGCGTTCCCTGGGCCCTCATAGCCACCCCGTAAGGCAGTTGGTGCCCTTCTTTCGCCGCAAGAAAGCTAATATCAGGATAGAAATTGTGTTAAAATTTAAGCCCAATCGAAGTTATGGATCTCCGGGAATATAAGAAATGGTGAAAGGCGAGAATCCAAAACGCGGAAACAGAGAGAGACAGAGAGACATATCCAATCTCGGAGGGGATCTCGCCCCTCCCATGCCATGGAAGCCATGGACCAGAGGGGAAACCCTTCTCCCATCTAGGGAGAAGGTCAAGGAAGAAGAAGAAGAAGGGGGCCCCTCTCCCCATCTCTCCCGGTGGCACCGGAACGCCGCCGGGGCCATCATCGTCACCGCAATCTACACCAACACCTCCGTCGTCTTCACCAACATCTTTATCACCTTCCACCATTTATCTTCAGCAGTCCACTGTCCCGCAACCCGTTGTACCCTCTACTTGAACATGGTGCTTTATGCTTCATATTATTATCCAATGATGTGTTGCCATCCTATGATGTCTGAGTAGATTTTCGTTGTCCCATCATATTATTATTGGATAATTTCTATGATTGGTTTAAATTGCTTGTGGTTATGTTGCTGTCCTTTGGTTCTCGTCATAAGAGCGCGTGTGGATCACACCATAGGGTTAGTTGTATGTTGATAGGACTATGTATTGGAGGGCAAGAGTAACAGAAGCTTCAACCTAGCATAGAAATTGATGCATACGGTATTGAAGGGGGACCAATATATCTTAATGCTATGGTTGGGTTTTACCTTAATGAACGTTTGTAGTTGCGGATGCTTGCTAATAGTTCCAATCATAAGTGCATAGAATTCCATGTCAGGGATGACATGCTAGCAGTGGCCTCTCCCACATAAAACTTGCTATCGGTCTAGTAAAGTAATCAATTGCCTAGGGACAATTTCGCAACTCCTACCACCACTTTTCCACACTCTCTATACTAACTTTATTGCTTATTTACCTAAAACAGCCCCTAGTTTTTATTTACGTGCGCTTTATATTCTTTCAAACCTATCCCGTTACACCTGCAAAGTACTTCTAGTTTCATACTTGTTCTAGGTAAAGCGAACGTTAAGCGTGCGTAGAGTTGTATCGGTGGTTGATAGAACTTGAGGGAATATTTGTTCTACCTTTAGCTCCTCGTAGGGTTCGACACTGTTACTTATCTAAAGAGGCTACAATTGATCCCCTATACTTGTGTGTTATCAAGACCTTTTTCTGGCGCCGTTGCTGGGGAGTTATAGTGTGGGGTGAATATTCTTGTGTATGCTTGTTTGCTTTATCACTAAGTAATTTTTATTTTCTGTTCTAAGTTGTTCCCTATCTTTAGTTATGGATATGGAACACGAAATGCCAAAAAATTAGGTTTACTTGCTACTCATGGAGATGGGGAACCTCCTAAATCCCTCGATGCTCATTATGTGAAAGATATTATGCACTACTTTAATAATCCTGAGAAAACCCCATTCAATTATATAAAAGGAGACACGTTGGATCGACGTGAATACTTTAAGGATTATCGCTTGATTCAAAAAGGGAAACTATTATGGGATCAAATTTATATGTTGCATTGGTATGCTCGGCAACTATGCTTGAGATATGATTATAATTGTTGCTCTAGGATGAAGGCTCCACACCTTCCCTTTTCATGCGAATTTAATGATAATGAAACATTAGCTTCTTATGCTAATGGTATATATGATTACTATGATGTGGAACGAATAGAAGAATTTGTTGCTTTTAAGGGTGCTTGTGAAATTGAATCTTTGTTTAAAGAGTTTGAAGATTTTGATGATTCAGTTTATAGACCTGAAAATTTAGCTATCCTTAAATATTGCTATGAGAATTATAAATACAATTATGATATTGATCAATTTACCGAAGGATGAATGCTATGATGATTGTTATGATCCCTTTGATTCTTTTGAAATATCCCTTTTTGATGATGCTTGCTATGCTTGTGGCCAAGATGCCAATATGAATTATTCTTATGGAGATGAACTTGCTATAGTTCCTTATATTAAACATGAAATTGTTGCTATTGCACCCACACATTATAGTCCTATTATCTTTTTGAATTCTCCAAACTACACTATATCGGAGATGTTTGCCCTTATTAAGGATTATATTGATGGGTTGTGTTTTACTACTACACATGATGATTTTGATAGATATAATATGCATGTGCTTGCTGATCCTACTTGCAATTATTATGAGGGAGGAACTACATCTCCGCCTCTCCATGTTTCCAATATGATAAAATTGCAAGAAACTGTTTATACTATACATTGGCCTTTACTATGTGTGCATGAATTGTTCTTTTATGACATGTTGATGCATAGGAAGAGAGTTCGGCTTCATCATTACATGATATATGTTACCTTGTGCTCACTACTAAATCATAAATCGTTGTTAATTAAAATTGGCTTTGATATACCTTGGGATCTGGGTGGATCCATTACTTGAGCACCTTATGCCTAGCTTAATGGCTTTAAAGAAAGTGCTGCTAGGGAGACAACCCGAGAGTTTTAAGAGAGTCATTTATTTCTGTTGAGTGATTTTATATAGTTTAAAAACAAAAAAATAAAGAGGGGAACCCAAAACTTTTCAAAAAGGAAAGTGAAAGTGAGAGAGACAAGCATTGTTGAAGTCGGGGAGCTCCTTGAACTTTGTTCATGCTCACAGAAACTTTGTGAATCTTGATTACAGAAACTTCTCAACAAAAATAATTATCCCCTTGTACAATTTCATTGTATTATAAAAATAATGTGCCAAGATTGGCCTTTTGGATGTTTACATTGCTTGTTGGTTTGTGAGGTGCAGAACAAAACTTTGGTTGTAGTGCGCGATTTTACATTTTTTACTGGAATGTCAAACGGTTCTGAAACTTCTTGTATTGTCTTTCTATACAAATTTTTTACCTTTCCTAAATGTTTCAGAATTTTTGGAGTACCAGAAGTATGGTGAATGTTCAGATTACTACAGACTGTCCTGTTTAAGACAGATTCTGTTTTTGATGCATAGTTTGCTTGTTTTGATGAAACTATCAATTTCTATCAGTGGATTAAGCCATGGAAAAGTTATATTACAGTAGCTACAATGCAAAAACAAAATATGAATTTGTTTGCAATAGTACTTAGAGTAGTGATTTGCTTTATTATACTAACGGATCTTACCGAACTTTGTGTTAAGTTTTGTGTGATTGAAGATTTCAAGTTTTGGGAGAGATCACGATGGATGAAGGAATAAGGAGTGGCAAGAGCCTAAGCTTGGGGATGCCCGAGGCACACCAAGGAAATATTCAAGGACTCCCAAGCAACCAAGCTTGGGGATGCCCCGGTAATTTTACTTGGAGCTATATTTTTATTCATCACATGATATGCGTAAATCTTGGAGCAACTTTTGCATTTAGTTTTCACTTTTATTTGATGCACCATGCTAGTATGAAATAGTCCATGGTTGATTTATAGAATGCTCATTGTACTTCACTTATATCTTTTGAGTATGGCTTTATAGAATGCTTCATGTGCTTCACTTATATCTTTTGAAGTTTGGATTGCCTGTTTCTCTTCACATAGAAAACCGCCATTTGTAGAATGCTCTTTTGCTTCACTTATATTTGTTAGAGCGTGGACATATCTTTTGTAGAAAGAATTAAACTCTCTTGCTTCACTTATATCTATTTAGAGAGATGACAGGAATTGGTCATTCACATGGTTAGTCATAAAATCCTACATAAAACTTGTAGATCACTGAATATGATATGTTTGATTCCTTGCAATAGTTTTGCGATATAAAGATGATGATATTAGAGTCATGATAGTGGGTAGTTGTGGATTGTAGAAATACTTGTGTTGAAGTTTGTGATACCCGTAGCATGCACGTATGGTGAACCGTTATGTGACGAAGTCGGAGCATGATTTATTTATTGATTGTTTTCCTTATGAGTGGCGGTCGAGGGCGAGCGATGGTCTTTTCCTACCAATCTATCCCCCTAGGAGCATGCGCATAGTACTTTGTTTCGATAGCTAATAGACTTTTGCAATAAGTATGTGAGTTCTTTATGACTAATGTTTGAGTCCATGGATTATGCGCACTCTCACCCTTCCATCATTGCTAGCCTCTTTGGTACCGTGCATTGCCCTTTCTCACCTTGAGAGTCGGTGCAAACTTCGCCGGTGCATCCAAACCCCGTGATATGATACGCTCTATCACACATAAGCCTCCTTATATCTTCCTCAAAATAGCCACCATACCTACCTATCATGGCATTTCCATAGCCATTCCGAGATATATTGCCAGGCAACTTCCATCATCCTCATATACATGACTTGAGCATTCATTGTCATATTTATTTGCATGATTGTAAGATAGCTAGCATGATGTTTTCATGGCTTGTCCACTTTTTTGATGTCATTGCTACGCTAGATCATTGCACATCCCGGTACACCATCGGAGGCATTCATATAGAGTCATATCTTTGTTCTAGTATCGAGTTGTAAGTAAATAAAAGTGTGATGATCATCATTATTAGAACATTGTCCCATGTGAGGTTATCAAAATAAAAGTGCCAAAGAAGCCCCCCCCCCCCCCCAAAAAAAGAGAGAGGCCAAAGAAGCCTACAAAAAAAAGAAAAAAGAGAAAAAAGAGAAAAAATGAGAAAAAATGAGAGAAAATAGAAAAGGGACAATGTTACTATCCTTTTACCACACTTGTGCTTCAAAGTAGTACCATGTTCTTCATATACAGAGTCTCTTGAGACATCACTTTCATATACTAGTGGGAATTTTCATTATAGAACTTGGCTTGTATATTCCAACGATGGGCTTCCTCAAATGCCCTAGGTCTTCATGAGCAAGCAAGTTGGATGCACACTTATAGCTCTTATAGCTCTTAGTGCATCCATTGCATGGCAATCCCTACTCCTCGCATTGACATCAATTGATGGGCATCTCCATAGCCCATTGATTAGCCGCGTCGATGTGAGACTTTCTCCTTTTTGCCTTCTCCACACAACCTCCACCATCATATTCTATTCCACCTATAGTGCTATGTCCATGGCTCACGCTCATGTATTGCATGAAAGTTGAAAAGGTTTGAGAACGTCAAAAGTAAGAAACAATTGCTTGGCTTGTCATCGGGGTTGTGCATGATTTGAACATTTTGTGTGGTGAAGATGGAGCATAGCCAGACCATATGATTTTGTAGGGATAACTTTCTTTGGCCATGTTAATTTGAAAAGACACGATTGCTTTATTAGTATGCTTGAAGTACTATTGTCTTAATGTCAAATGATAGACTATTTCTTTGAATCACTCGTGTCTTAATATTCATGCCATGATTAGATTACATGATCAAGATTATGTTAGGTAGCATTCCACATCAAAAATTATCTTTTTATCATTTACCTACTCGAGGAAGAGTAGGAATTAAGCTTGGGGATGCTGATACGTCTCCGCCGTATCTATAATATTTGATTGTTCCATGCCAATATTATACAACTTTCATATACTTTTGGCAACGTTTTATACTATTTTGGGACTAACATATTGTTCCAGTGCCCAGTGCCAGTTCATGTTTGTTGCATGTTTTTGTTTAGCAGGAAATCCATATCAAACGGAGTCCAAATGGGATAAAAACTGACGGAGATTTTTTTTGGAATATATGTGATTTTTGGGAAGAAGAATCAATGCGAGACGATGCCCGAGGGGGCCACGAGGCAGGGGCGCGCCCTGGGCCCTCGTGGCCACCCTGTAAGGCGGTTGGTGCCCTTATTTCGCCACAAGAAAGCTAATATCTGGATACAAATTGTGTTAAAATTTCATCCCAATCGGAGTTACGGATCTCCGGGAATATAAGAAACGGTGAAAGGCCAGAATCCAAAATGCAGAAACACAGAGAGATGGAGAGACATATCCAATCTCGGAGGGGATATCGCCCCTCCCATGCCATGGAAGCCATGGACCAGAGGGGAAACCCTACTCCCATCTAGGGAGAAGGTCAAGGAAGAAGAAGAAGAAGAAGGGGGGCCCTCTCCCCATCTCCCCCGGTGGCGCCAGAACACCGCCGGGGCCATCATCGTCATTGCAATCTACACCAACACCTCCGTCATATTCACCAACATCTTCATCACCTTCCCCCATATATCTTCAGCGGTCCACTCTCCCGCAACCCGCTGTACCCTCTACTTGAATATGGTGCTTTATGCTTCATATTACTATCCAATGATGTGTTGCCATCCTATGATGTCTGGGTAGATTTTCTTTGTCCTATCGGTAATTGGAGAATTACTATGATTGGTTTAAATTGCTTGTGGTTATGTTGTTGTCCTTTGGTGCCCATCATATGAGCGCGCGCGTGGATCGCACCATAGGGTTAGTTGTATGTTGATAGGACTATGTATTGGAGGGCAAGAGTGACAGAAGCTTCAACCTAGCATAGAAATTGATGCATATGGGATTGAAGGGGGACCAATATATCTTAATGCTATGGTTGTGTTTTACCTTAATGAACATTAGTAGTTGTGGATGCTTGCTAATAGTTCCAATCATAAGTGCATAGAATTCCAAGTTAGGGATGCCATGCTTGAAGTGGCCTCTCCCACATAAAACTTGCTATCGGTCTAGTAAAGTAGTCAATTGCTTAGGGACAATTTTGCAACTCCTACCACCACTTTTCCAAACTCACTATACTAAATTTATTGATTATTTACCTAAAACAGCCCCTAGATTTTATTTACGTGCTCTTTATATTCTTGCAAACCTATCACGTTACACCTGCAAAGTACTTCTAGTTTCATACTTGTTCTATGTAAAGCGAACGTTAAGCGTGCGTAGAGTTGTATCGGTGGTCGATAGAACTTGAGGGGATATTTGTTCTACCTTTAGCTCCTCGTTGGGTTCGACACTCTTACTTATTGAAAGAGGCTACAATTGATCCCCTATACTTGTGGGTTATCAACGTGCCACTGGGATTACCACCTATTCGAGGGATTGAGCATCATACTGACTTAATTCTTGGTGCATCATTACCCAATTGTGCACCATACTGTACAATCCAGAGGAGAGGAAGGAGATTATGCGTCAAGTCCAGGAGCTGCTCGACAAAGGTTATATGCGCGAATCCCTTCGTCCTTGTGTCGTTCCTATTATTCTAGTGCTGAAAAGGATGGTACGTTGTGTATGTGTGTTGATTGTAGATGAATTAATAATATTACTATTCATTATCGTCATCCTATTCCTAGGCTAGACGATATGCTTGATGAATTGAGTGGCTCTACAATATTTTCCGAAGTTGATTTGCGTAGTGGATACCATCATATTCGTATGAAATTGGGGTATGAATGGAATATAGCATTTAAAACTAAGTTTGGATTATATGAGTGGTTAGTCATATCTTTTGGGTTAACTAATGCACCTAGTACTTTCATGAGATTAATGAACAAAGTTTTACGTGCTTTCATTGGACGATTTGTGGTAGTCTATTTTGATGATATACTGATTTATAGCAAATCTTTGGAGGAACATTTGGAACATTTACGTTCTATTTTTATTGCTTTAGGCGATGCATGTTTGTTTGGTAACCTTGGGAAGTGCACCTTTTGCACCGACCAAGTATCTTTTCTTGGCTATGTTGTTACTCCACGGGGAATTGAAGTTAATAAAGCTTTGTGAGAGATTTTAGCACCATTGTTGCACCTCTCAATGAGCTTACAAAGAAGGATGTGCCTTTTGTTTGGGGTACCGCATAGGAAGAAGCCTTCATGGTATTGAAAGATAACTTGACACATGCTCCTTTACTCCAACTTCCTTATTTTAATAAGAGTTTTGAGCTTGAATGTGATGCTAGTGGAATTGGATTAGGAGGTGGGTTATTACAGGATGGCAAACAAGTTGCATACTTTTCAGAAAGATTGAGTGGGCCTGGTCTGAATTATTCTACTTATGATAAAGAATTATATGCTCTTGTTCGGACTTTAGAGACATGGCAACATTATTTATGGCCCAAAGAATTTGTTATACATTCTGTGTTGGGGAACGTAGCATGCAATTTCAAAAAAATTCCTACGCTCACGCAAGATCTATCTAGGAGATGCATAGCAACGAGAGGGGGAGAGTGTGTCCACGTACCCACGTAGACCGAAAGTGGAAGCGTTTGACAATGTGGTTGATGTAGTCGAACTTCTTCTTGTTCCGACCAATCAAGCACCGAACGTACGAAACCTCCGAGTTCTGCACACGTTCAGCTTGAAGACGTCCCTCGAACTCTTGATCCAGCAAAGTGTCGAGGGAGTGTTTCGTCAGCATGATGGCATGGTGACGGTGATGGTGAAGTGATCTGCGCAGGGCTTCGCCTAAGCACTACGACAATATGACCGGAGGCATAAACTGTGGAGGGGGGGGGTGCTGCACACGGCTAGGGATCAATGTTGTGTGTTCTAGAGGTTCCCCCCCACCCGCATACATATAGGTGGGAGAGGGAGAGGGGCTGCAAGGGACACCCCAAGTAAGAGTAGTCCTACTTGGGCACCTCCCACAAGTCGGCCTCCCCCCTTTCATAAATGTCGAAGGGGGAAGGAAAGAAAGGGGGGAGGGGAAGGAAAGGGGGAGGCCGAATCCTCCCCTTTCCTTCTCCCTTCCCTTCCTTTCCTTCTCCTCCTATTCGGCCTATAGGGGGTGCACCAGCCCCTTAGGGGCTAGTCTGTCCCTCTCTTGGCCCATTAGGCCCATACAGTTTGCCGAGGGTCACCAGGAACCCCTTCCGGTGACCCGATACGTACCCGGTACCCCCGGAACACTTCCGGTGTCCAAATACTATCGTCCTATATATGAATCTTTACCTCTCAACCATTTAGAGACTCCTCGTCATGTGTGTGATCTCATCCGAGACTGCGAACAACATTCGGTCACCAAATCACATAACTCATACTCCCTCCGTCCCAAAATTCTTGTCTTAGATTTGTCTAACTATGGATGTATCAAGTCAAGATTTAGTATTAGATACATCCATATCTAGGCAAATACAAGACAAGAATTTTGGGACGGAGGGAGTATAATAAAAAATCATCATCTAACATTAAGCGTGCGGGCCCTACGGGCTCGAGAACTATGTCGACATGACTGAGACACCTCTCTGGTCAATAACGAACAGCGAAACCTGGATGCTCATATTGGTTCCCACATATTCTACGAAGATCTTTATCGGTTGTACCTTAATGAAAACATACCTTATTCCCTTTGTCATCGGTATGTTACTTGCCTAAGATTCGATCGTCGATATCTTCATACCTAGTTCAATCTCGTTACCAGCAAGTCTCTTTACTCATTCCGTAATACATCATCCCATAACTAACTCATTAGTCACATTGCTTGTAATGCTTGTCATGATTTGTATTACTGAGAGGGCCCAGAGATACCTCTCCGATACTCAGAGTGACAAATCATAATCCCAATCTATGCCAACCCAACAAACACCTTCGGAGATACCTGTAGAGAATCTTTATAATCACCCAGTTATGTTGTGACGTTTGATAAGAACACAAGGTATTCCTCCAGTATCCGGGAGTTGCATAATATCATAGTTAAAGGAATATATATTTGACATGAAGAAAGCAATAGCAATGAAACACAACGATCATTATGCTAAGCTAATGGATGGGTCTTGTCCATCACATCATTCATCTAATGACGTGATCTCGTTCATCAAATGATAACACATGTCTATGGCTAGGAAACTTAACCATCTTTGAATAACGAGATAGTCTAGTAGAGGCTTACTAGGGACACTGTGTATTCTCTATGTATCCACATATGTATCAAGTTTTCGGTTAATACAATTCTAGCATGAATAATAAACATTTATCATGATATAAGGAAATATAAATAACAACTTTATTATTGCCTCTAGGGCATATTTCCTTCAGTCTCCCACTTGCACTAGAGTCAATAATCTAGATTGCACTGTAATGATTCTAACACCCATGGTGCTGATCATGCTTTGCTTGTGGAAGCCGCTTAGTCAATGGGTCTGCAACATTCATATCTGTATGTATTTTGCAAATCTCTATGTCTCCTTGGTTGACTTGATCATGGATGGAGTTGAAGCGTCTCTTGATGTGTTTGGTTCTTTTGTGAAATCTGGATTCTTTCGCCAAGGCAAGTGCTCCAATATTGTCACAAAATATTTTCATTAGAACCGATGCACTAGGTATTACACCTAGATCAGATATGAATTCCTTCATCCAGACTCATTCATTTGCTGCTTCCGAAGCAGCTATGTAATCCACTTCACACGTAGATCCTGCCACGATGCTTTTGCTTGGAACTGCAGCAACTGATAGCTCCACCATTCAATATAAATATGTATCCGGTTTGTGACTGAGAGTCATCTAGATCAGTGTCAAAGCTAGCATCGACGTAACCATTTATGATGAGCTCTTTGTCACCTCCATAAACGAGAAACATATCCTTAGTCCTTTTCATGTACTTCAGGATGTTCTTGACTGCTGTCTAGTCATCCACTCCTAGATTACTTCAGTACCTCCCTGCTAGACTTATAGCAAGGCACACATCAGGTCTACTACACAGCATAGCATACATGATAGATCCTATGGCTGAGGCATAGGGAATGACTTTCATTTTCTCTTTATCTTCTGCAATGGTCGGGCATTGAGTCTGAATCAACTTCACACCTTGTAACACAGGCAAGAACCCTTTCTTTGACTGGTCCATTTTGATCTTCTTCAAAACTTTATCAAGGTATGTGCTTTGTGAAAGTCCAATTAAGCATCCTAATCTATCTCTATAGATCTTGATGCCCAATATGTAAGCAGCTTCACCGAGGTCTTTCATTGAAAAACTCGTATTCAAGTATCCTTTTATGCTATCCAGAAATTCTATATCATTTCCAATCACAATATGGCATCCACATATAATATTAGAAATGCTAAAGAGCTCCCACTCACTTTCTTGTAAATACAGGCTTCTCCAAAAGTCTATATAAAACCATATGCTTTGATCACCTCATCAAAGCGTATATTCCAACTCCGAGATGCTTGCACCAATCCATAAATGGATCGCTAGAGCTTACACACTTTGTTAGCACCTTTAGGATCGACAAAACCTTCTGGTTGCATCATATACAACTCTTCTGTAAGAAATCCATTAAGGAATGCAGTTTTGATGTCCATTTGCCAGATTTCATAATCATAAAATGCGGCAATTGCTAACATCATTCTGACAGACTTAAGCATCGCTACGGGTGAGAAGGTCTCATCGTACTCAACTCCTTGAACTTGTCGAAAACCTTTCTCAACAAGTCGAACTTTGTAGACAGTAATATTACCATCAGCGTCAGTCTTCTTGTTGAATATCCATTTATTCTCTATGGCTCGCCGATCATCGGGCAAGTCAACCAAAGTCCACACTTTGTTCTCATACATGGATCCTATCTCAGATTTCATGGCCTCAAGCCATTTTGCGGAATCCGGGCTCATCATCGCTTCCTCATAGTTCGTAGGTTCATCACGGTCTAGTAACATGACCTCCAGAACAGGATTACCGTACCACTTTGGTGCGGAACATGTTCTGGTTGACCTATGAGGTTCGGTAGTAACTTGATCTGAAGTTTCATGATCATTATCATTAGCTTCCTCTCTAGTTGGTGTAGGCATCACTAGAACTGGTTTCTGTGATGAGCTACTTTCCAATTCGAGAGAAGGTACAATTACCTCATCAAGTTCTACTTTCCTCCCACTCACTTCTTTCAGGAGAAACTCCTTCTCTAGAAAGGATCCATTCTTAGCAACAAAGATCTTGCCTTCGGATCTATGCTAGAAGGTGTACCCAACCGTTTCTTTTGGGTATCCTATGAAGACACACTTTTCCAATTTGGGTTCGAGCTTATCAAGCTGAAGTTTTTTCACATAAGCATCGCAACCCCAAACTTTAAGAAACGACAGCTTAGGTTTCTTGCCAAACCACAGTTCATACATTGTCTCAACGGATTTAGATGGTGCCCTATTTAACGTGAATGCAGCTATCTCTAATGCATAACCCCAAAATGATAGTGGTAAATCGGTAAGAGACATCATAGACCACACCATATCTAATAGAGTACGGTTACGACGTTCGGACACACCATTACGTTGTGGTGTTCCAGGTGGCGTGAGTTGTGAAACTAATCCACATTGTTTTAAATGAAGGCCAAACTCGTAACTCAAATATTCGCCTCCGCGATCAGATCATAGAAACTTTATTTTCTTGTTACGATGATTCTCCACTTCACTCTAAAATTCTTTGAACTTTTCAATTGTTTTATACTTGTGTTTCATTAAGTAGATATACCCATATCTGCCCAAATCATCTATGAAGGTCAGAAAATAACGATACCCGCCGCGAGCCTCAACACCCATCGGACTGCATACATCGGTATGTATTATTTCCAATAAGTCAGCGGCTCACTTCATTGTTCCGGAGAACGGAGTTTTAGTCATCTTGCCCATGAGGCATGGTTTGCAAGCATCAAATGATTCATAATCAAGTGATTTCCAAAAGTCCATCTGCATGGAGTTTCTTCATGCGCTTTACACCAATATGACCAGTGCCACAAATATGTTGCACTATCATTATCAACTTTGCATCTTTTGGCATCAATATTACGAATATGTGTATCACCATGGTCGAGTTCAACAAAAATAGACCACTCTTCAAGGGTGCATGACCATAAAAGATATTACTCATATAAATATAACAACCATTATTCTCTGATTTAAATGAATAACCGTCTCGCATCAAACAAGATCCAGATATAATGGTCATGCTCAACGCTGGCACCAAATAACAATTATTCAGGTCTAAAACAAATCCCGAAGGTAGATGCAGAGGTAGCGTGCCGACGGCGATCACATTGACCTTGGAACCATTCCTGACACGCATCATCACGTCGTCCTTAGGAAATCTTTGTTTAATCTGTAGCCCCTGTTTCAAGTTGCAAATATGAGCAATAGAACCAGTATCAAATACCCGGGAGCTACTACGAGCATTAGTAAGGTACACATCAATAACATGTATATCAAATATACCTTTGTTCACTTTTCCATCCTTCTTATCCGCCAAATAGTTGGGGCAGTTCCACTTCCAGTGACCAGACCCTTTGCAGTAGAAGCACTCAGTTTTAGGCTTGGGTCCAGACTTGGGCTTCTTCCCGGGAGTGACAACTTTCTTGCCATTCTTATTGAAGTTTCCCTTCCTTCCCTTGACCTTTTTCT
Organism: Triticum aestivum; assembly: GCF_018294505.1. Classification (NCBI taxonomy): domain Eukaryota; kingdom Viridiplantae; phylum Streptophyta; class Magnoliopsida; order Poales; family Poaceae; genus Triticum; species Triticum aestivum. Next base: position 262,768,991 of record NC_057806.1, on the reverse strand, counting down.
TGAAACTAGTGGTTTTGTTAACCACCAACACTTGATGCTCTCTCTTGATTTCTACCTCGGAAGCTTTGAGCATGCAAAGAGCTCGGGAGTTGTCTTATCCATCCCTTGCATATTATAGTTCATCATGAAGACTTTGTAGCTTGGTGGCAGTGATTGAAGAACTCTGTCAATAACACTATCATCCGGAAGATTAACTCCCAGCTAAGTCAAGTGGTTATGATACCCAGACATTCTGAGTATGTTTTCACTGACAGAACTATTCTCCTCCATCTTGCAGCTATAGAACTTGTTGGAGACTTCATATCTCTCAACTCAGGCATTTGCTTGAAATAATAAATTCAATTCCTGGAACATCTCATATGGTTCATGATGTTCAAAACGTCTTTGAAGTCCCGATTCTACGACATAGAGCATGGCATACTGAACTATAGAGTATTCATCAGGCTGCGTCTGCCATACATTCAAAGCGTCTACATTAGTGGGAGGGGGCTTGTCACCTAGCGGTGCATCAAGGACATAATTCTTCTGTTCAGCAATGAGGATAATCCTCAAGTTACGCACCCATTCCGTGTAGTTGCTACCATCATCTTTCAACTTAGCTTTCTCTAGGAACGCATTAAAATTCAAGGGAATGGTAGCACGGGCCATTGATCTACAACATAGATATGCAAAAACTATCAAGACTAAGTTCATGATAAATTAAGTTCAATTAATCATATTACTTAAGAACTCCCACTTAGATAGGCATCCCTCGAGTCATGTAAATGATCACGTGATCCATATCAACTAAACCATGTCCGATCATCACGTGGGATGGAGTAGTTTTTAATGGTGAACATATTTATGTTGATCATATCTACTATATGATTCATGTTAGACCTTTCGGTCTCAAGTGTTCCAAGGCCATGTCTGTACATGCTAGGCTCGTCAAGTTTAACACGAGTATTCCGCATGTGCAAAACTGTCTTGCGCTCATTGTATGTGAACGTAGAGCTTATCACACCCGATCATCACGTGGTGTCTCAGCACGACGAACTGTCGCAATGGTGCATACTCAGGGAGAACACTTATACCTTGAAATTTTAGTAAGGGATCATCTTATAATGCTATCGCCGTACTAAGCAAAATAAGATGCATAAAAGATAAACATCACATGCAATCAAAATATGTGACATGATATGGCCATCATCATCTTGTGCCTTTGATCTCCATCTCCAAAGCACCGTCATGATCTCCATCGCCATCGGCTTGACACCTTGATCTCCATTGTAGCATCGTGGTCGTCTTGCCAACTATTGCTTCTACAACTATCGCTAACACATAGTGATAAAAGTAAAGCAATTACATGGCATTTGCATTTCATACAATAAAGCAACAACCATAAGGCTCCTGCCAGTTGCCAATAACTTTTACAAAACATGATCATCTCATACAATAACATATATCACATCATGTCTTGACCATATCACATCACAACATGCCCTGCAAAAACAAGTTAGACGTCCTCTACTTTGTTGTTGCAAGTTTTACGTGGCTGCTACGGGCTTCTAGCAAGAACCGTTCCTACCTACGCATGAAAACCACAATGGTGATTTATCAAGTTTGCTATTTTAACCTTCAACAAGGACCGGACGCAGTCAAATTCAATTCAACTAAAGTTGTAGAAACAGACACCTGCCAGCCACCTTTATGCAAAACTAGTTGCATGTCTGTCGGTGGAACCGGTCTCATGAACGTGGTCCTGTAAGGTTGGTCCGGGCCGTTTCATCCAACAATACCGCCGAATCAAAATAAGACATTTGTGGCAATCAGTATGACGATCACCTCCCACAACTCTTTGTGTTCTACTCGTGCATATCATCTATGCATAGACCTAGCTTGGGTACCACTGTTGGGGAACGCAGTATGCAATTTCAAAAAAAATCCTATGCTCACGCAAGATCTATCTAGGCATTGCATAGCAACGAGAGGGGAGAGTGTGTCCACGTAGCCTCGTAGACCGAAAGCAGAACCGTTTGACAACACGGTTGATGTAGTCGAACTTCTTCTCATTCCAACTGAGCAAGCACCAAACATACGGAACCTTCGAGTTTTGCACACGTTCAGCTCGATGACGTCCCTCTAACTCTTGATCCAGCAAAGTGTCGAGGGAGAGTTTCAATAGCACGATGGCGTGGTGACGGTGATGGTGAAGTGATCCACGCAGGGCTTCGCCTAAGCACTAAAAAAATGACCGGAGGCATAAACTGTGGAGAGGGGTGCCGCTCACGGCTAGGAATCAATGTTGTGTGTTCTAGCGGTTCCCACCTGCTACCTCTTGAGCATGCGTTGGTTTTACTTGAAGAGGAAAGGGTGATGCAGCAAAGTAGCATAAGTATTTCCCTTAGTTTTTGAGAACCAAGGTATCAATCCAGTAGGAGACTACACGCAAGTCACCTAGTAACTGCACAAACAAACAAGAACCTCGCAACCAACGCGATAAAGGGGTTGTCAATCCCTTCACGGTCTATGAAAGTGAGATCTGATAGAGATAATAAGATAAATATTTTCGGTATTTCTGTTGTATAGATTGAAAAGTAAAGATTGCAAAATAAATAGTAAACTAGAATTGTAGATCGGAAACCTATATGATGCAACGTAGACCCGGCAGCCATAGGTTTCACTAGTGGCTTCTCTCAACATAGCGTATATTACGGCGGGCGAACAAATTACTGTCGAGCAATTGATAGAAAAGCGCATAGTTATGATGATATCTAGGCATGATCATGAACATAGGCATCATGTCTGCGTCAAGTAGACCGAAACGATTCTGCATCTACTACTATTACTCCAGACATCGACCGCTATCCAGCATGCATCTAGAGTATTAAGTTCAAAAGAACAGAGTAACGCATTAGGCAAGATGACATGATGTAGAGGGATAAACTGAAGCAATATGATATAAACCCCATCTTTTATCCTCGATGTCAACAATACAATACGTGCTTTGCTGCCCCTACTGTCACTGGGAAAGGACACCGCAAGATTGAACCCAAAGCTAAGCACTTCTACCATTGCAAGAAAGATCAATCTAGTAGGCCAAACCAAATTGATAATTCGAAGAGACTTGCAAAGATATCAAATCATGCATATAAGAATTCAGAGAAGAATAAAATATTGTTCATAGATAATCTTAACCATAAACCCACAATTCATCGGATCTCGGCAAACACACCGCAAAAAGATTACATCGAATAGATCTCCAAGAACATCGAGGAGAACTTTGTATTGAGATCTAAAGAGAGAGAAGAAGCCATCTAGCTAATAACTATGGACCCGAAGGTCTGTGGTAAACTACTTACACATCATCGGAGAGGCTATAACTAATCCAGGAGACTTTGCCTATTTCAGTGTTCCATAGAAAAAGATCCTTGCATATTTGCACTGGGCCTTCTGTTAATAGGTTAGTCCCAAAAATAAAATAAAAGTGTATAATAAAGCCCATAAACATCCAAAACAGATAATATAATAGCATGGAACAATCAAAAATTGTAGATACGTTGGAGACGTATCACCACCCCCCACATATATGTAGGTGGGAGAGGGAGAGGGGATGTAAGGGGCGCCCCAAGTAGGAGTAATCCTACTGGGCGCCAACCACAAGTCGGCCTCCCCCCTTCCATAAGTGTCGGGTGGGAAGGAAGGAGAGGGGGGAAGGAAAGGGGGAGGCCGAATCCTCCCCTTTCCTTCTCCCTTCCCTTCCTTTCCTTATCCTCCTATTCGGCCTATAGGGGGGTGCCCCAGCCACTTAGGGGCTGGTCTGTCCCTCTCTTGACCCATTAGGCCCATATAGTTTGCCGGGGGTCGCCCGGAACCCCTTCCGGTTACCCGATACGTACCTGGTACCCCCAGAACACTTCTGGTGTCGAAATATTATCGTCCTATATATAAATATTTACCTCTCGGCCATTTTGAGACTCCTCGTCATGTCTGTGATCTCATCCGGGACTCCGAACCATATTCGGTCACCAAATCACATAACTCATATAATACAAAATCATCATCTAACGTTAAGCGTGCGGACCCTACCGGTTCGACAACTATGTAGACATGACCGAGACACCTCTCTGGTCAAAAACCAATAGTGGAACCTGGATGCTCATATTTGTTCCCACATATTCTATGAGATCTTTATCGGTCGTACTGCAATGACAACATACATTATTCCCTTTATCATCGGTATGTTACTTGCCTGAGATTAGATCATCGATATTTTCATACCTAGTTCAATCTCGTTACCGGCAAGTATCTTTACTCGTTCCATAATACATCATCCCGTAACTAACTCATTAGTCACATTGCTTGCAAGGCTTATCATGATGTGTATTACCGAGAGGGCCTAGAGATACCTCTCCGGTACTTGGAGTGACAAATCCTAATATCGTTCTATGCCGACCCAACAAACACCTTCGGAGATACCTGTAGAGCATCTTTATAATCACCCAGTTACGTTGTGACGTTTGATAGCACACAAGGTATTCCACCAGTATCCGGGAGTTGCATAATCTCATAGTCGAAGGAATATGTATTTGACATGAAGAAAGCAATAGCAATAAAACTTAACGATCATTATGCTAAGCTAACGGATGAGTCTTGTCCATCACATCATTCTTCTAATGATGTGATCCCGTTCATCAAATGACAACACATGTCTATGGCTAGGAAACTTAACCATCTTTGATTAATGAGATAGTCTAGTTGAGGCTTACTAGGGACACTTTGTTTTGTCTATGTATCCACACATGTATCAAGTTTCCGGTTAATACAATTCTAGCATGAATAATAAACATTTATCATGATATAAGGAAATATAAATAACAACTATATTATTGCCTCTAGGGCATATTTCCTTCATTCTGGTCATTAATCTTTGAAACACATTAAAAGCAAGCAAAACGGAACCGTAGACATGCTAAATGGGTTGAATTTGTTGAGACTTTCCCTTATGTCATTAAACACAAGAAGGGTAAAGAAAATGTTATTGTTGATGCATTGTCTCGTCGTTATACTATGCTTTCACAATTTGACTTTAAAATATTTGGTTTGGAGACCATCAAAGATCAATATGTGCATGATGCTGAATTTAAAGATGTATTGCAGAATTGTAAAGAAGGGAGAACATGGAACAAGTTCGTCGTTAATGATGGATTTGTGTTTCGTGCTAACAAGCTAATCATTCCAGCTAGCTCCGTTCATCTTTTGTTGTTGCAGGAGGCGCATGGAGGAGGATTAATGGGACACTTTGGCGTGAAAAAGACAGAGGATATACTTGTTACACGTTTCTTTTGGCCAAAGATGAGACGGGATGTTGATCGTTTTGTTGCTTGCTACACTACATGTCAAAAAGCTAAGTCACGACTCAATCCTCATGGTTTATATATGCCTTTGCTTGTAGCTAGTGTTCCTTGGGAGGATATCTCTATGGATTTTGTTTTAGGATTACCTCGAACAAAGAAGGGAGGGATAGCATATTTGTTGTCGTGGATAGATTCTCGAAAATGGCACACTTTATACCATGTCATAAAAGTGATGATGCTGTTAATGTTACTGATTTGTTCTTTCGTGAAATTATTCGGTTGCATGGTGTGCCAAATACTATTGTTCAGATCGTGATACTAAATTTCTTAGCCACTTATGAAGATGTTTATGGGCTAAGATGGGGACTAAACTACTTTTTAGTACTACTTGTCACCCCCAAACTGATGGACAAACTAAAGTAGTCAATAGAACATTGTCTACTATGCTTAGGGCTGTTCTGAAGAATAATAAGAAAATGTGGGAAGAATGCTTGTCTCATATTGAATTTGCTTATAATCGTTCGTTGCATTCTACTACTAAGATGTGCCCTTTTGAAATCGTGTATGATTTCCTACCTCGTGCACCTATTGATTTGTTGTCACTTCCATCTTCAGAGAAGATTAATTTTGATGCTAAACAACGTGCTGAATTGATCTTAAAAATGCATGAGTTAACTAAGGAAAACATTGAGCGTATGAATGCTAAATATAAACTTGTTGGAGATAAGGGTAGAAAACATGTTGTGTTTGCACCTGGAGATCTTGTTTGGTTACATTTGCGTAAGGATAGATTTCCTGATTTGCGTAAATCAAAGCTAATGCCACGTGTTGATGATCCTTTTAAGGTGCTAGAGAAAATAAATGATAATGCATATAAACTTGAGCTACATGTAGATTTTGGGGTTAGTCCCACTTTTAACATTACACATTTGAAGCCTTATTTGGGTGAGGAAGATGAGCTTCCGTCAAGGACACTTGACTTCAAGAAGGGGAGGATGATGAGACATAAATACCATTGTTACACCCACAGCCCCTACTGCTATACATACTGGACCAATTACTAGAGCTCGCGCACGCCAATTAAATTACCAGGTACTTTCGTTTCTTGGTAATGATTCTAATGTTCATGAGAATATGATGCTTCCTAAATTGGATACATTTGTTTTGCTTACAAATGAAGGGCCTAGCTTGGACGAGAAGGATGAACATTGGAGCAAGTACAAGCATGGAAATGATGGCATGCGCAAGGGGAACAAGAACGGAGTTTCAAGTGGCGATTTCAGGACTTTGAAGCCACCATAATGAGTGCATGAAGGCTTGGACGAAATATACAAGATGATACTTCATAAATTTTTTCCAGAGGCTAATACAATCCTACGTCACCTTATTTTTGGGCCAGGACCATATAATTTCAAAATAGTCAAGTATAGGCTGTTTTTAGAGTCTGTATGTGTGGGTAAACAAGAGTTAGGGTTGGTTTCAGACCCCTCCTACAAGGTCCACAAAATCCCCCCCCCCAACTTCCTCCATATATACAGCCCTTAGGGCACCGTTTAGACTTTGGGTTTTGTTTAGATTAAAAGTTCGCCATAGCTACAACTTCGCGTACTTCATTAGTGTTAAACGGCCAGACAAAGGCGTCACAGATGGGCCAAGAAAGGGACTTACGGGTGCTCCGAGGGGACCACAACCCACCAGCGCGCGCTTGGGGGCCCTGGCGCACCCAGGTGGGTTGTGCCCACCTCGGTGGCCCCCCGCTCTGCCTCTTTGCTCTATAAATACCCTAATATTTTAGAAACCCTAAGGGAGTCGACGAAAATCAAATCCAGCCGCCACAAGTTCCAGAACCACCTGATCCATTCTAGACACCATCACGGAGGGGTTCATCATCCTCATTGGTGCCTCTCTGATGGTGCGTGAGTAGTTCATTGTAGACATACGGGTCAGTAGTTAGTAGCTAGATATCTTCCTCTCTCTCTCTCTTTTGATTCTCAATACAATGGTCTCTAGGAGATCTATTTTATGTAACTCTTTTTGCGCTATGTTTGTTGGGATCCATGAACTTTGAGTTTATGATCAGATCTATCTTTTCATCCATGAAAGTTATTTGAGTCTTTTGATCTCTTATATGCATGATACTTATAGCCTCATATTTTTTCTTCGAATCTTTGGTTTAGTTAGGCCAACTAGATCGATTTTTCTTGCCATGGGAAGAGGTGCTTTGTGATGGGTTCGATTTTACGGTGCTTGATCCCAGTGAGAGAAGAGGAACCGACACATATGTATCATTGCTATTTAGGATAACAAGATGGGGTCTATTTCTACATAAATACATCTTGTCTACATCATGTCATCGTTTTTATTGCATTACTCCGTTTCTCCATGAACTTAATACACTAGATGCATGCTGGATAGCGATCGATGTGTGGAGTAATAGTAGTAGATGCAGGCAGGAGTCGGTCTACTAATCTTGGATGTGATGCCTATATAATGATCATTGCCTGAATATTATCATGATTATTTGAAGTTCTATCAATTACCCAACAATAATTTGTTTACCCACCAAATGCTATTTTTCTCGAGAGAAGCCACTAGTGAAATCTACGGCCCCAGGGTCTCTTCTTTATTATATTTGCCTTCACGATCTATTTTTATTTGCCTTTATTTTCAGATCTATTAATCCAAAAATACAAAAATACCTTGCTGCAATTTATTGTTATTTATTTTATCTCGCATTCCCGCGAGATCTATTTATCCAATCTACTACAATTTTACCTATCTTTTTACCCGTGATGGATTGACAACCCCTCTCTTACGTCGGGTTGCAAGTATTTGTTCTCTGTGTGCAGGAGTTGTTTATGTGGTGTTTCGTGGTTCTCCTACTAGTTCGATAACCTTGGTCTCATCACTAAGGGAAACACCTACCGTAGATGTGCTGCATCATCCCTTCCACTTTGGGGAAATACCGACGTAGTTTAAGCCGCATCACGTGCGGGCTGGTATTATGGCACCAAAATGCCCCCAAAGATTGCAGCAACAAGGATTCACACTCGCGAGTTATAATTTTGAACTATTTGAGGTTTTATTGAAAAACATGATTTCTTTAAAAACATGTGAATAAATTTGAAAGCTCACACATTTAAAATAATCACGAACATGAAAGAAATGTTAGCCTACTCAAGAAAATTTCACAAATTAATTTCTTTTCAAAACTTGAAAAGTTCATGAATTTTAAAAATAATTCATCAAATTTGAATGTTTTTAAATAAATATTAAAATTTCTTCAAATTTAGAAAAAACCATTGAATTCGAAAAAGTTCACCAATTCTGAAAACGTTCATCGATTTTGGAAAAAAAGAGTTCATCGATTTAAAAAAAGATCACTGAATTTGAAAAAACAAATTCATTAAATTTGAAAAAAGTTCATCGATTCTAAAAAGATTCATCAATTTTAAAAAGAAGTTCATCAATTTTAAAAGAGTTCATGATTTTTTTTAAACACGAATTTAAAAAAGGTTCATCCATTTTGAAAAACAAAATCATTTATTTTGGAAAAAGGTCATTAATATTAAAAAAAGGTTCATCAATTTTGAAAAAAAGTTCATCAATTCAAGAAAATGTCAAATTTTTCAAGAGAATGAAATAATGGAAATAATAATAATAAGAAGAAAAAAACTTTCCAATGACAAATTTAATAGAACAAGAAAAGGAAGGAGAAAGAAAAATAAGAAAAATAAAGGAATAAAGAAGAAAAGAGGGAAGATGATGTAATACAGTGCATTAGGTGACCATGGTGGGATGGCTAGCACAGCTAGTGGTGTTTGTAAAATACATAGTAATGGGCGCCTGAAGCGTCAAATAGGAAGCGCCTGCATCGTAGTCCATGAAAGTCCGCAACGACTATTTATCGCATTAAGCGATGCAGGCGTCAGATCTCGCTGAAGGATTCTCCTTCCTCACATTGTATTGGGCCAACGAATTCGCACGCGCAGAACAAAGAATAATAGAGATGAAATAGGATATGTGGGAATTGATCTGTGGTCTCCCAGTAGATACTAGGCGCTGCTAGCCCTGCGCTAGGCCCCATCCGTGGTAGATAAAACGCTGTGCCCTACTTAAGGATTCGAGCCGGTTTTCTTTGTTTCTTTTTGTTTTCTTTTGTTTCTTTTTTTTTCTTCACCATTTTTTCCTTCTTTCATTGCATTATTTTATTTTATTTTTTCTTTTGTTTCTTTTTTCGGTTTTGTTTGTTCTTTCGGTCATTATTCTACATTTTTTGCATATGTCAACAATATTTTTCAAATACACGTCTAACATTCCTTCTTCATTTTTTTTTCTTTTGTAGGTAATAGCTATCATTTTTACTCTACATTTTCATATATGTCAAAAATAGTTTTTACTAAGTGATCAACATTTTGTGTATACGAGTTCAACATTGTCCGAACAGTTATTCAACATTTTTTAAATACTTGTTTAACATTTTAATACTTATTCAATATTTTTCAAATACATGTTGAACGTTTTTAAAGTAGTCGTTCAACATTTTTTAATACTTATTCAACATTTTCAATGACCTAAATACTACTTTTAATACTTATTCAACATTTTCAATGACCTAAATACTATTTTTAATAGTTATTCAACATTTTTAATACTTATTCAATATTTTTAAAAAATATGTTCAACACATTTTAAATACTCGTTCAAAAATTCTTAATACCTATTCAATATTTGTCAAATACTTGTTCAACTTTTTAACAGTTGTTCAATATTTTCAAATACTTATTCACCATTTTTAAAATACTAGTTCAACATTTTTTAATAGTTATTCAACATCTTTTCAATACTCGTTCAACATTTTAATGCTTATCCGGTATTTTTTGTGTTTGTTAACCGATATTATTTCGGGAAAATCATGGGAAAACTGAGTAAAAAGAAAAAACATAGAAAAGGCATGTTGAATTAGACGAGTAAAAATGAAGAAAAAGAAAACTAAAGTAAAAACAAGGAAAGAAAGTAAGTATGGTGAAATGAGGCTCATCTTTCTTCTAGTAGGTCACGCTCTCCATCGTGTACAACAAGTCGAGTCTGTCGAAGTGGCTAGCAGTGGCTAGCAGCTCTCGGAAGCAACCAATCGATCCCAGGATCGATTCATAGTGAGCACCCCTCTCGTCTGGCTTAATGCAAGGAATAGGGGCGTCCGCGAAAGTGCGTGGCTTTTCCTGTGTGTGGGGGGGTATTATCGGGCCATGGGTGCAGGTTGGCTAGGTTGGGACAGGCTGCAGCGCTGGCAGAGCTCGGCTGGATTGGCAGGACGCGACCCACGAGAAGTGACTGGTTGAGGCTGCAGCAGACATGTGGGTCAACCCAGCCAGGCGAGCGGCTGCGAGGCCGATGCAGGTTGATGGTAGTAGTGTGACGTGCAGCTTGGCAGGAGCTCGGGCTTGGGCGTGAGAGATCGGGCGAGGCACGCGGGGCGTTGGCTGCTACCGACGAGAGGACATGTCCGGTGTGGGGTCGAGGCGTTGTGAGCCCTTGGATGATATTATCGGGCCATGGGTGCAGGTTGGCTAGGTTGGGACAGGCTGCAGCGCTGGCGGAGCTCGGCTGGATTGGCAGGACGCGACCCACGAGAAGTTACTGGGCGAGGCTGCAGCAGACATGTGGGTCAAACCCAGCCAGGCGAGCGGTTGCGAGGCCGATGCAGGTTGATGGTAGTAGTGTGACGTGCAGCTTGGGAGGAGCTCGGGCTTGGGCGTGAGAGATCGGGCGAGGCACGCGGGGCGTTGGCTGCTACCGACGAGAGGACATGTCCGGTGTGGGGTCGAGGCGTTGTGAGCCCTTGGATGATATGACAGTGCAGATCTGATGAATGACTAGGGTTTTGGAATTTGTAATGTTATCTAGCTAACCTTTTCTGGAAAATGATGATAAATGAATATCGTTTTGCTGATATTTTTAGTTGTGACGTGTGATCAAATGATGGTAGTTTCTCTTTGTTTTGTTTTAAAAAATCTTCTTTGCAAAAGTTGGCATGCTGTTTTGAAAAAACTGGTAACCCTCAAATAACTAAAACTACCATCAAAACATACGTAAATGTCACCCCTCCCAGCGAACGTTCATCGGATAAGAGGGTCTTTTGAGATTGGAGACTAGGAAACCTAATTTGATCTATGAAAGCTGTCATTTTTGCTAGGGAGTGATCATTCATATACGAAAGGGTGGGATTGCTTAAGTAGGTTGTGTTAGATGGTTGGGCTATTTAGGAAATAGGAAAAATAGTCCATGACATTTCATTTAGCAAAAAACATTTATTTATTTAATTCACTACTACACCTCATATATTCAAGCGTTCAGGTATAAAATCGACTCCTATTCGGATGAAATTTGGCATGCGGCCTCGATATACTGTAACAAGACAACACGCAAACTTTTGACTCATTTTGAGAACATTTAATTCCAATTTGTAAAATAATTTGAATCGCATCGCACGATCATGTGCGAATTGTCTAGTTGGTCTCCAAGGAGAAGGTCAGATGACTAGGGGTACTATTCATGTTTATGGAGAACCATGAAATAAAATAGGGTTATAAGTTCAATAAAAACACCAGCATAATATGGTATAAAGGCAATGTGCTGCCGATGCAATGTTGAGGATGCCACGATGTTGCACAAACGATAATAATAGCCACTATAATAAGTAGGGTTACTTTCGGTTGTACAAGCATCGTGCGCTGCCGCAAATCTAGCTCAGTCCTCTGCGAGCCACGACGCTTTACTATTGCCACATCTAGCGCTGCCATGGGGACCCTTGGGGGTTGCCATGGGGACCCACCGACGAGCATGGTGTGACTACGCGAGGATGGCCTATGGCCAACAACTTCAACAACCTCGACTGGTGGCGTGACATTGATGTCCGCATGCGCGACGACCGCTATGTCTTGTTGCGCATTCTGTGTCAGGGAGGCACCATGCTTAAATCGCCAAGGCTACCTGCTCCAACCACCTGCATGTGGAGCTGGACCTGTGAGGGGAGCTCCTGCAAGCCCATGCCGTCGTGCGAGAACGGCGATGACACTATGCTACGATGGATGGTACGGAATATTGGAATTATCTTAGCCGCAGGCTGCAATTAGGTATGCCTGGAATTGCATTTGATGAGGGGTGGTTCTGGAACGGCGGTGACCTCTTGCTAGGACATACGGCGCAAGATGCTGGAACCGACCCCCGACGTTGCTACGATTATGCCACCCACGTGATGTAACTAGTGTAGAGAGACGCTTTGAGTATGGTCATGATGTGCTGGAAACGGCCTAACGATAATGTTGCAGTAGTGGCCTCTCTATGTGCTGGAACGAGCGTCGGGGGACGCTGCCACCGGGGTCGGCCCATGTTGCGACTAACATCGGGAGGACAAGATAAGTTGGACAAAATGCTACAATTAGGGTGATGGACCTTCGTGAGCTCGTTGTTGGGTGGTGTTACTAGTATGGCCTTGGGGGATGATATGAGCAAACCGCATGGTGCGATGAGCTCGCATAGTGGTGTGCTTTGTGTGCAAGGTGGAGTAGAGATATAGTTATGGGAGGGAATGAGAGTGTGCGACTACATGACTAAAGGAAAATCAAGGAAGGGTGCATCCAATGGTTGTGCGAGTTTAGACTGGACGGCTCAATTTTTAAAACGGAAGTTATTGTGTACGTAAGAGATGAAGAGAACATATATAGTTGGGCAATAGATTTATCCTTGGAAGAAACACTACAATGCCATCATTATAAAAGACTATAATACTATTTTGTCAAGAGGTAAGTTTTAATCTCAACCACTCATCTGCATCGAAGTTTTAAACCTTTTAAAAGAGGGTGTACTAAAGCACATGTCATACTCTGCATGCTTGGTTGTATGGCTCTCAACTGTGTATTCACTTGGTAGTAATAGTTGGCACTTCTTTGTCCATGATGTTGACTTTCTACTTTCTCTTTTCAATATCTTCAATTGATTTTGAATAATATAGGATGCTGCTTCATGATCTCTTCAGTGTGCTACATTGCAGTCGTGTTGGATATTGTGCCTTCCTTCTCTTTCAATCTTTTCTTTTATTTGTGTTCTGTTGAAAATATGTTGTTAAAACCTTGAAAGACCATCTGATGCTACGAAACTTCCGTTTTCTGAACAAATGTAGAGCGTGGGAACAAATTCAATATATTTTAGTTAAATAAATAAGAAATAAATCATTTCTCATATTTCTCAAGTACACTTACAATTGGGGGTTACCTAGTATAATCTATTATTCTTAGTGAAGATAGTGGGTGCTAAAAATCTTAGTGAAGATTAGGTGTTAGGAAATAGGGAAAAGAGGGTATTAGTGGCTGCGCTTAGTGAAAAAACTAATTACAGTATGAAAAAGGTAGGTGTGTCTATAAGTGTTCCATTCTTCAAGTGTTATCTCCTGCCATAATGCAATGTCATGACCTGGTTCGTGCTGGGCGAGCCAGGGACTCGCAAAATTTCTGCATCCTCTGCTGGTGGGGGCCGCCAAATAGTGTCTCGCACGTGCCGCAGTGTCATCACCGGGAGAAGGTTGTGACCTCGACAAGTAATCTCTAACTGCATTTGATACACAGATAGTTCATGTCAATGTGAATTTGCGGGGATGCCACTATGTTACACTTGTTTAAGCAGCAAGTTAGAGTATCATTTACGCCCAAGAAATTTTACAAATTAGAATTTTTATCATGATTCAAGAGATTTTGTTAACGAATGAACTCTTTACTTATGATGCCGCAAAATCTCGGTCAAACAAATCTTTCCAATTTAGTTATGTAGATGGCGGGATGCTAAAAATCTGAAAGGGTGATTGATTTATTTCCTACACTACAATTTTTTATCTAGTAGCGGTCGTGATATTAGTTTCCACTAAATGGTCTAAGCGGTTGAAAAAACAAACATATACCTGAAAGATCAGACACGAGTTGTTAAAATGATCCTTCACATTAATCGACAACGTGATAATGCATATTTGGATTACCTCCCCCCGCCAATGTTTCTAAGAGAACTTGAAAAGGTTGGGACATTTAAATGATTAGGTTCCTTGTGGTAAAATTAGTTTACCCTTCTTTATATTCTAGACTTGGCGTGGTTGCCCACATATTTCACTTATTTAAGTTCTAGACTTGGCGTGTCTGCTTGCATATTTCCTTATTTATTCAGACTTTTCGACACTCTTCTTTCAATGGTTTTACTAGTCCCTCAACTATGAGGTGCATGTCGTGCCTTCATCAATCTCAATATCTATTTATGCGGTCTTTCATATATGCTCATAGAGGTGCATTCTGCATTCGTAGGGATGAGCGTGTATGTTGGTCTATGTGTGTTTTTGTTTGTTTGTTTGCTTGCGTGTGTATATGTGTGTGTTGTTTGTGTCTATGTCTCACTATGTTTCCAAATAAAAACGTCTTGACATGCTTGCAACCAAATTTTAAAATATGCCAACATGAAAATGGTGATAAATTTTTTATTTTCATCGAAAGTAGTTCGGTGTAATTACACTTCTAATGATTTTCTATTGCTTGAAAAATGAAGGTCCCAATGCACTCTGTTGATATTCTAACTGTAGTTTGAACTGAAAATGTGCCGACGGATATGTAGATTGTATTAATGCATTTGAAGTTTCATGTTTCCAAATTTATGGACTCAAATACTAGAGTACACAGTTGCACGATCAACAACTGGTTTATAAAGCTCGATGTTATACCCTAAATGTGATTAAAAGACTAGCTAGAAACAGCTGCAATAAAGAAAAAACAACAATGTCTAGCAAAGTTCATCACAACCAAATGTTTGGCATACATGAAGAAGGGAGTAATGATTGTAAAATACAATAATTATTTTGTAGTGATGCATTCATAGCTTCCTCTAGTTGTGATTGCGTTCCCAGAAACCGCTTAATTATAGATGCACTTTTCTTTTGAGTTGGCGTGCAAAAAAGGTAAATCTCAAAAAACAAGTTGGAAACATACAATTGATAGAAGCACGGGGACAATACTATTTTGTGATTGACATGTGTTTGTTAAGACGAAGACATCCATCTAATCTTCTGTATTTCTTCCATGGTTCACTATTGGATCCAACAACGGCGGCGCTTGCATGTCATTGATACGTCTATCTATAATTTATGAAGTATTCATGCCATGTTTACAACAATTTTATATGGTTTTGGTATGATTTGATTAGAACTAACCCGGATTGACGCTGTTTTCAGCAGAACTACCGTGGTGTCGTTTTTTATGCAGAAATAATTAGAATGTGCTGAAAATTTACGGTGATTTTTCATAGACCAAAAGAGACCCCCGAAGCATGAAAGCTAGGCCAGGAAGTGGGCGAGGAGTCCACAAGCCCTCTAGGCGCGCCCTACCCCCCAGGGAGGGTTCTTCGGGCTTGTGGGCCCCTCGGGCACCCCCTTGACGTGAGAACGATGCCAAAAATTCTTATAAATACCCAAACCTTCAAAAAGAACCCTAGATCAGAAGTTCCACTGCCGCAATCCTCTATAGCCATGAAAAATCAATCAAGGCCCTCTCCGGCACCCTGCCGGAGGGGGCCATCATCACCGGATGCCATGGAGGAGGAAGCCGGAGGGGTCTATCCTCACCATGGAGGCCAAGGACCAGAGGGAGAACCTATCCCCATCTAGGGGGAGGCCATGAAGAAGGAAGCACAAGGGGGAGACTCTATCGCCCTCTCTCTTGGTTTCGCTGGAGTGCCACTAGGGGAACCATCGCCGTGGTGATAGTCTTCATCAATATCACCATCTTCATCACCTTCCTCATCTCCTTTAAGCGGTCCACTCTCCTACGCCCCGCTGTAATCCCCTACTTGAACATGGTGCTTTATGCCACATATTATGATCCAATGATTTGTTGCCATCCTATGATGTTTTGAGCAGATTTCTTTTGTCTTTTGGATTGATTGATGATCTAGATTGGTTTGAGTTGTATATTTTATCTTGGTGCTATCCTATGGTGCCTTCCGTTCCGCGCACACGTGAAGGATTCCCGCTGTAGGGTGTTGCAATACGTTCATGATTCGCTTATAGTGGGTTGCTAGAGTGACAGAAGCTTAAACCCGAATAAGGGGGTTGTTGCGTATGGGATAAAGGGGACTTGATACTTTAATGCTATGGTTGGGTTTTACTTTCATGATCTTTAGTAGTTGGCTTAGATGCTTGAGTATCCCTGAACAAAACCCAATCGCTTGTATATATCCACTGAACAAAACAAAAATCGAGAGATACCAATAATTGTTTTGGATTTAGGATGATTAGATTGCTTGTTTGCTATGTGCGGTGCAAAAACAGAAACTTTGGCTACAGTGCGTGAATTTACATTTTTTACTGGAACCTCAAAAGTTTCTGAAATTTTTGTACAGTACTGCTATAATTTTTTTGTCCTAATTTTCCCCAATTTTTGGAGTTACATAAGTATACGAAGTTTCCATATTGCTACAGGTTGTCCTATTTTTGACAGATTCTGTTTTCTATGTGTTGTTCGCTTTTTTTATGAATCTATGGGTTGTATCGGGGGGTAGGATGCTAATATTAAATTGAAATGAATTTACAACAGTACCTAAAGGTAGTGATTTGCTTTATTATACTAACGGATCTCACAAGGGTTTTTGTTAAGTTTTGTGTGGATGAAGTGTTCGAAGATCGAGGAGTTATTGATATAAGAGGAATAAGAAGAGGTAAGAGTTCAAGCTTGGGGACTCCCAAGGCAGCCCAAGTAAATATTTCAGGGATACTCAAGCATCTAAGCTTGAGGATGCCCCGGTTGGCATCCCATCTATCTTCTTCAACAATTATTGGTATCTCTCGGTTTTTGTTTTGTTCACATGATATGTGTCTTTTGTGTTTGTTTTTTCTTTTCCTTTATGCACCATGCTAGTATGAGATAGTTCTTCATTGATTTATAGAATTCTTCATGTGCTCCACTTAAATCTTTTGAGTATGGTATTATAGAATGCTCTTTGTGCTTCACTTAAATCTTTTGAATATAGCTTTATAGAATGCTTCATGTGCTTCACTTATATATTTTGAGCTTGGATATTGGTCAATATATATTGATTGTAGAATGCTCTATGAACTTCACTTATATCTTTTAGAGTATGAACGAAATTATCATCGGAATTGGGCTTGGAAGAGTATCATTAAAATATCATGCCTAGCTAAAAAGGCATTAAACAAAAGCGCTTGTTGGGAGACACCCCAATATTTACCCCTAATGTTTTTGTGTGTTCTAATGATTATTCTACTGTAGTAATCATGTTCTATTGCTTTTTTCAATAAAGTGCCATGTAAGACCTTTGGGATGATCTATGGTGATAGTTGACTTGATTCTGTGCAAAAACAGAAAATTTTGCGCTCATTGCCAGAATTTTAAAAAATCACAGATGCGTGATTTTGATCCAATTTTTTTACACAAGATTGAAATACATATTTCCTAGGTTCTCCTAACTTTTCAGAATTTGTGGAGTAACAGAAGTTTGGCTAGTATTCAGATCATTACAGACTGTTCAGTTTTTGACAGATTCTGCCCTTAATGCATAGTTTGCTTGTTTTATAGTTTCTATGGCTTATATTGCTTAATATAAATTGTGGAAATTATAGAGTACAGTATGAATTATATGGAAAAAATTATGAATCTTGTCTTTGACAGTACCCAAGTGAACGATTTGTTTTATCATACTAACCCATCTCACAAAGTTCCGTCAAGTTTTGTGTGATTGATATTTTCAAATTTTGGGTGAGATAGCTATATGAGGAGAATAAGGAGTGACAAGACCCCCTAAGCTTGGGGATGCCCAAGGTACCCCAAGATAAAATTCAAGGAAGATACAAGCAACTAAGCTTGGGGATGCCTCGGAAGGCATCTCCTCTTTCATGTTCAAAACTATCGGTATGCCTTACTCGGAGCTATATTTTTATTCGTCACATGATATGTGTTTTGCTTGGAGCATATTTTCATTTTACTAGATGCTTGAATAAAATATTTTGGATCTAAACCTTGAATGAGAGAGATTCCTCACATGGCTATTTAACTACTTGACTACACATTGATCTTCACTTATATCTTTTTGGAGTAGTTTTGTCATTTACTCTCGTGCTTCACTTATATCCTATGAGTAAATGGTTGAATGAATTGAATATCATAAATATTAAATTATATATTTTTTATATGCTTATCCCATGGGGAGTAATGACTTCACATATATGAAGTATAGGTGGTAAAAAAATTATTGAAAGTTAGCAAACACCGCATTGGTCACTTGAACAATTCATGAAAGAATATTGAAGAACGAGAGATTTCATATATAATTATACTATCTTGGACATCTTCTATGATTGTGAGCCCCATTAATTTTTTTCACACTTGAGCAAATTAGTTGAAGTTGGACAAGGAAGACAACGTAATGAGTTATGTTTGGGTATATTTGTATAGAAGTTATATTGTTATGGAACCTCCAACATGTGGTGCTTGCTTAGGATCTTTTGCTAGCCAAAAAATTGTACTAAGTAGAGATACTACTTGTGCATCCAAAACCCTTAAACCCAGTTTCTTGCCATGAGTATCCACCATATCTACCTATGGATTGAATAAGATCCTTCAAGTAAGTTGTCATCGGTGCGAAAAGCAATAGAGATTGCTCGTAAATATGTATGACCTTTTATTGTAAGGGAAAATAAGCGTTGTACGAACTTGTGTTGGTAAAGAAATAAAAGTGACGGACTTCATAATAAAGTTTTCTATCACAAAGGGCAATACAATGTGACGTTCCTTTGCATCAAGGGTTTGCACATCCAAAATTAAAAAGCGCATGACAACCTCTGCTTCCCTCTATGAAGGCCTATCTTTTACTTCCATGTATTTACTTTTATGCAAGAGTCAATAGTATTCCTTCTTAGTTCAACCTCATTTATTCTTCAATTGGAAAGCATCATGTGGAGGGGAAATATCCAATCATATATGGTCATTCAAATATATTTGATCATGAATTATTATTTTTGACAATTATCTATATGATAAATAAGTTGGGAGGCGAAACATTAAGCCCCTGTCTTTCTCTGTGTTGGACGGATGCTATTTGTTCTAACAATATGCTTTGAGTGTTAGCAATCATGGAAGACAATATGATAGTTGAGTATTTGGAATTTGCTAAATCAAAGCTCTTACATAGACCCTTCCTGAAAATAAGATGATTTGCAATTGTTTGGTGACTGAAAGCATAGTTTGTTAGTTTTCAAGAAACTTTATGGTCTATACTTTAACATGTGAATCGCTTGTTACTTGATCATGATAAGTCTTATGAGATGAGCTACTGTTTATGGTATATAATGATGCTCGAAAAAGTGTTTGGAACTATCATTGATAAAATTTATACACTATTCTAGCATTCACACTTCATAAAATTATTTCTTTTATCATTTACCTACTCGAGGACGAGCAGGAATTAAGCTTGGGGATGCTGATACGTCTCAAACTTATATATAATTTATGAAGTATTCATGCCATGTTTACAACAATTTTATATGGTTTTGGTATGATTTGATTAGAACTAACCCGGATTGACGCTGTTTTCAGCAGAACTACGGTGGAGTCGTTTTTTTGTGCAGAAATAAAGGTTCTCGAAATGGGCTGGAAATTTACGGTGATTTTTTATGGACCAAAAGAGACCCCTAAAGCACAAGAGCTAGGACAGGAAGTGGACAAGGAGTCCACAAGCCCTCTAGGAGCGCCCTACCCCCTAGGGGGGTACTCCAAGATTGTTGGCCCCTCGGGCACCCCCTTGACGTGAGACTAATGCCAAAAATTCTTATAAATACCCAAACCTTTGAAAAGAACCCTAGATCGGAAGTTCCGCCGCCGCAAGCCTCTGTAGCCATGAAAAATCAATCTAGGCCCTCTCCAGCAGCCTGTCGGAGGGGGCCATCATCACCGGAGGCCATGGAGGAGGAAGCCGGAGGGGGCCATCATCACCATGGAGGCCAAGGACGAGAGGGAGAACCTACCCCCATCTAGGGGACGCCATGGAGGACAAAGCACAAGGGGAAGACTCTCTCCCCCTCTCTCTAGGTGTCGCCGGAGTGCCGCTGGGGGAACCATCACCGCGGTGATCGTCTTCATCAACATCACCATCTTCAGCACCTTCCTCATCTCCTTTAAGTGCTCCACTCTCATGCACCCCGCTGTAATCCCCTACTTGAACATGGTGCTTTATGCTACATATTATGATCCAATGATGTGTTGCCATCCTATGATGTTTTGAGTAGATTTCTTTTGTCTTTTGGGTTGATTGATGATCTAGATTGGTTTGAGTTGTATGTTTTATTTTGGTGCTAACCTATGGTGCCTTCCGTGCCGCGCACACGTGAAGGATTCCCGTTGTAGGGTGTTGCAATACATTCATGATTCGCTTATAGTGGGTTGCTAGAGTGACAGAAGTTTAAACCCGAATAAGGGGGTTGTTGCGTATGGGATAAAGGGGACTTGATACTTTAATGCTATGGTTGGGTTTTACCTTAATGATCTTTAGTAGTTGCGAATGCTTGCTAGAGTTCCAATCATAAGTGCATATGATCCAAGTAGAGAAAGTATGTTAGCTTATGCCGCTCCCTCATATAAAATTGCAATAATGATTATCGATCTTGTTAACAATTGCGTAGGATAATTCCGCACACCGATCCATCACTATTCCACACTCGCTATTTATAATATATAGTAATATATTCTAACTTTATGTTAAAAACACCTATTTTTAGTTCTTCGTTATCATGCAAAGCTATCCTCTTCATACCCACAAGGTAGTTGTATTTCTCGTTTCTAGATGGAAGCAAACGTTCGATGTACGTAGAGTCGTATCAGTGGCAGATTGGACTTGAGAGAATATTGATCTTACCTTTAACTCCTTCTGGGTTCGACACTCCATACTTATCAGTTCCACCTTTGGAAATTGCTATGATGATTCCTTGCACTTGGGGATTATCAGTCATACCTTTCCTGGAGGTGTGCTGTCTGAGAATTCTTTTATAGTTTATGTGTTGTCAAGGGTGATGGGAGGTGTTGCTGATGGTTTGGTTGTTTTGTGTCATTGCTCTTGCCGGATTTTCTTGTACTATTCTTATTTTGATCCCTTTTTGGCTGCGTGCATCCTTAGTGTATGGACAATGTATAGATATTGTGTCATTGCGGACTTCGACAATAATCTATACCATGTTGATAGCAATTATGTTTGGATTTCGTGAGGTGTTCACATGTTCATATAAAAAGGTTTACACAAATTTTTATAGTGCAGTACATATAGTACATTCACATAGGAGAACCCCCATCATAAGAGGGTGAACTGATTTCAAACAACATAACATCCTTCTTGCACTTCCCTAATAATAGTGATTTTTACGGTTTCCAACAACAACCATCATGCTTAGTTGAGAAACCTGACTTACACAAAATAAGTTATGCTTTAGCTTAGTGACTAGCTCCTAATCGGAACCATCATGCGACTTGTGAGCCGAATGCATGGTCTCGACAACAACGGGTTATATTATTTGGAATTAACTTTAGACCAAAATTGTGTTTAGCCCCTATTGCTCAATTAATGTTTACAAGAACAATAATGAGACACAATTTTACCAAACAAATGTGTTGAATTATATAATTGGAAATATTCTTGTTTTTCAACAAAGTCTCATATATTAATATCAAGATGACAACAATTACACTAGGAATTTGCAATGTTAAAAACATTATGACCTACTTTGAGACTTTGAGAATGTGTACACTAATATACAGAAAAGAGAAAGGATAAATAATAAAATTCTTTGTGACCAATTACACAATCCACCATCCTTGATGACATGCAAACTATGAGAAAGGTTCTCTAGAAGCAAAACCTCCAAGAAGGAAATAATGCGCGGTGTCGTCATTGTTAGATTCAATCACTAAAGGTGAGATCCCGAGTTCTCATTCCTATGTGCCAATAGCAAGGACACAGTGTGTAAATACCACCATTGCTAGGAGCAACCATTAAAGCTAAGACCAAGGTTACCCCCTCGCAAAGTGGAGAATCGATACTTGAAGAGCACCACCTATCCTAAGTAACCTTGTGTTGTTGCCACCACTTCGTGAAGAAGATAATGTTGCATAGAGGAGCACACACACATGTGCTTTTTGAATCTTGTTGGTAGGCCCAGGGAGAAGTTGAAGACCATTAATTTTTATGTGTTTTATTTGTCGGTCGTTGATATCTCCTCACTCGAAATGGAATTTAAAGAAGATGAAATTTGGAGCTTGATCAAGATCCCCCGGCAAAGTTCTAGTACCAAACGGGTTTCTCTACTCATTTTTTTCATACCTACTAGTTGATCATCAAAATGGATATAATAGTGGAGATTAATGATATTACGTGTGTGCATGATGGAAATTTCCATGTGCTTAACCAAGATTTGACATCCCTACAGCCAAACCAATATGGGGTAGTGGACATTGCTGATTCCAGGGCTATTAGTCTTGTTCTTAGGTTGGAAAAATATTATGAAGGATTTGGTGTTCATGACCCTCAACCTTGACCAATTAGTTGATAAATATCAAAGAGTATTCATCTGGGGAGGGGCAATTAAAGACTACTTCATGCTCGCCAGTCAATCTGCAGATCTTTCCACAACCGCAAAACGTCTTTGATATTCCTAGAACTACATATAGCTATCGGTTTCTGTGCCATTTTTTCTTCACGTTTTGGAGAAAATAGGATTTGCCCGTCAATGGCATGTGTGCACTGCTCTATCTCTATCATCGGTAAGAACTAGTCTTGATAAATGGGGATTCCGATAGGTGCATATGGCAGGTTCAGGGATTGTGGCAAGGAGGCCCTCTCTTGCCACCTTTTTTACTAACTGGTCATGGATGTCCTAACCAATATGGTAGATAATGCGGAGTCTTGTGACATCTTTGAGTAGCATAGGCAGTGGGGTGTGTCGGAGCTAAATTCGGCAACTCCCTTGGTAGGGTGTCCTAGCTAGGCGATTTGGCACGATGGTAACAAGAGGTAAGATTTACCCAGGTTCAAGCTCTCCAAAGGAGATAATATCTAACTTTCTAATTCGGTTTTATTGTGTTGGAGTGTATACAAGTATATGTAAAGTACTAAGGGATTGAATCTGATCTACATTGATCCCGACCACCCTCTTATATACACAATGGGGGTCCTAGGGTTTACAAAACTAGGATCGGTTATGTTGGTGGAGGTAGAGTATCCATGGATACATCGTAGGATTGTACTCCAAGTCTTTCGGAATCTCCACGTAATCGGCTATAGGTTGCAAAAAGCGACCCAGGAAAGAACCGACCTAGGGTAGCATAGCTTGGCTCACCAGGTCAGGAACCGATGTGGCAAGTACCCCTTTGCCCAGGACACCAACGATAGCCCATGAACCGATCTTCAAGCCTGGCTACACTTCTGGTCATTCACCTTGTATGTCGTCTTTGATCATCCTCTTGAAATAGGTTCGATGGACCGTCCCCAATTAGTATTGTCACGTACACAACCTCCTTCCTAGCTTCTACTGAGGTGATGAAAACCACTTTGGTCTTGAAAATGTGTAAGGTGCTGACCAATCTATGAACAAGCAATGTTTCCTGTGCACCCCACCACTTGGCGGGCCAAGTTCCTGCGCAGTTCGCTCAACAAGTAACAGAATAGTTATGACATGCCATACTGCTCTTATTGAGTAGCCCCACAAGATCACATGTCATCACTCTTTTGACGATCAAGGTGGTGTGCGGGAACAGGCATGGGACCCACCCACGTCACGTCCCATCAGCGCTTTGATTCTCAAAGTCTTAATGACAATGCCTTGATCCTCGGCGTAATTAATGTCATCATGGGGGAGAGGGACACAGGAGGATTATGCGCCACGCGGTAGGATAGCCTACCACTGTTTCATCTCCCCTCACTCACTATATAAGGGCAGGGGCATAGTGGGATAAATTTTTTACGCCATCCCCCTGCCATCTTCTTCCTCACGCTCTCACTGTTAAACGCCCAATCACTCCATTTCTCCTCGACTTTTGAGTTGCTCTCCATGCACACAACTACCACCCATAGATTCATGGCCAGGGAGCGCCACCTACGGAAGGCTAGCCAGCCAACATCAGCGAAGCCTCTGCCGTGGATCCTGCAAAGGAGAGAGTCGCTTCCCTGACAAAAGGGAAGTAGAAGCCCTTCAACGTTGCACAGGAGCAACTGGACCGGCTCTCCGATGTAGGATATCTGTCAGCGTCGGAAGTAGCTCTTTCTCGTGCCCCGCTCACCGCCAAGGAAGGCAATGCTTGGTCCAACACAGTGCCCCATCCCAACCTGGAGGCCAGCTAGCGGGTATGCTTCGTCAATAAAGCTATAAAGGTAAGCATTTGCTCCCACAATCGTAATCTTTGTCAATTCCCACAAGCTGTGGTTGATTATTTACTTGTTGCAACAGCCGTGGGGCAGATGGGCAGCCGACATCTGCTCACTAGCCCCACAACTGGATGACCCCTAGCCAGAAGAGCTGAACTGGTTATGAGCCGAGAACACCACCCCAAACCCAGCGTGACAAAATGTAACAAGGTGCCCATGATTGAACTCGATGATCACATTGATGAGGTTGTGGAGGAGTCCAATAGAGAGATCAATGAAGCCGAGTTGCATCGCTATGAGATCCGCAAACAATCTATGGAGGCGGGAACCTTGGCCATGGGCACCGCCAAGCAGGACCCGCCCGAGGAATCCTGAGGAATTAGGATGCAAGAAGCTCCAGAAGGTGCACTAGGATCAGGCAACCAGCTTGGCCTCCCGTCTTCTGTCCAAGGAGCGACCCCACTAACCAAGGTCGGAAAACTTTTTCCTCCTTCCCAAAAACCTTGGAACAAGCTGACAAACACCTTGGAAGCAACTTTCAATAATGTGTTTACTAAATTTACCTTGAACTCGTTGGGGTAATACTCATTTTGATCGTTCTACTGGCTCTTGTGCAAGTTTGGCGCCATGCTCACCATCGCTCCGACAACATCTCCAATACCCTCTGTCGATGACACCCCCAGCAATGAGACAAGCGCCTTACTGGCGAGGCCTGTTACCAAGCTCCTTCTCCTCCTCCTCCACGGAATTCCACTATTGTCCTTGCAACTGTGGGGGTGGATGAGGTTGGTGAGACGGACCATGCCGTTGATGACCTGACGCCACTACGTAGTGTTTGAAAAACAACCTACCTACCTTGAAGAGGGCAGTGCTAGCCAAATACGCTACTCTAAGGTTACACCCCCGGAGGTTGGAAACGCAAAACACACTAGGGAGGTGTAAACTTCTCGGTTTGCTAAGTGGAAGAGCAAGACCTTCTGCCTCCTCTCTTCAGTCTGACCAACCCGGCCATCATAGTCGAGCCATCAACCACGCGCATTATTAGCACCACTCTCAACTTCTACTGCCACGCTTGGCGTGGCCGTGCTACCAAAAGCCTACGTGAAAATGTGTGTGACCACTTCTGAGG
This sequence comes from Triticum aestivum, assembly GCF_018294505.1. Taxonomy (NCBI): domain Eukaryota; kingdom Viridiplantae; phylum Streptophyta; class Magnoliopsida; order Poales; family Poaceae; genus Triticum; species Triticum aestivum. Next base: position 262,743,080 of record NC_057806.1, on the reverse strand, counting down.
CTGCGTCAACCCTCCCCGGCCAGAATGACAAGGAATCCTAAACGAACCCGACCTTGACATGATGCCAAGGGGCTTCCTCATAGCAGCAAGGGAGCGAGTCAACGCCATGAACCAGGGATTGAAGGACATGACAGATGTCTTTGCGGCTGATATGGATGTAAAATGTTCATCATGCTTCTAAATTAGCAAATGACAGCATAGCCAGTAGACTCAAGGCGTATATCGGTACAAAATCCAGAATGCGCCTAGGTCTTGAAAATAACTTGGCATCCTTGCATACCTTGATCCCCGACCTGCAGCTCAACATGGAATATGTCGGGCTGCAGGTTGGTTTTGATAGACATAGTAGATAGAGAAAAATAGGCAATCTGCTCTAGTCCCCGAGACTCGAGTCGGGCACAAGTGGCCGACCTAAGGATCAAACCATCCTCAGTTGGTATCTAATGCTTTGTAATAAAAGAAACTATCGATCTAGTAACCCCCAAGACTCAGGTTGATTTGATAAATCAGCCCGAGGACCGAACTTGAGCATGGTAGCACACATAGAACAAAATGGATATGCAGTAGCCCATCAGACTTAGGTCGGGCACAAGTGGCTGACCTGAGGTTGGAACCATGTTGGGAACTCCATAATGCTTACAGTGATTGAATCGCAGATGAAGTATCCCCTGAGATTGAGGTCGGCTTCAGAGAAGTCCACCTCGGGATCGAATCTCCCGAGGCACCTAATACTAAGCATTGTGGTTCATTCTGGTGATATGCAGAAGGCTGGCCTATTCGTCCACATCCTCACCCAAGACCTGGTGAAGGTGGAGAACATGCTGGCATAGCCTAAGCTCAAGGTACAATGCCTAGAGCAGCTAGCCAAAAATATTTAGGTATGTCATATTTTATGTTTTAATATTCCGCTTCAATGTTTTTATACAACTCGAATTATTGCTAATGTAATATTGTTGTCTTCTGTTAGTGGCCAAGAAGCGTGTGGCCAAGCTAGAATCTCAGCTCCAAACTGCCCAACAGTAGGCCCAGGCTGCCCGGGAAGAAGCTCACCATTCCCAGGGCAAGGCTCAGAAGACGTCTGCCCTCCTCGAAGAAGAGCACTTGCCAGGCTGCCCGATATGCGTTTGCCCTTCTCCAACAGATCTCATCAAGCACATCGAGGACTACGACCAGCTGAAAGTCGAAAGGCATGCCATGGATGATGACCTGAATAAGCAGACCTCAGACCTCAAGGAGGATAAACTACGCTAGGGATACCACTGAGGATGAGGTTAGGCAAGCTAAAACAACGTCCTTGCCGGTAAGGTGTATCTTCTGTAGTGCACTTTTGGATGCCGACGCTACCCCAAGTTGACACAAACTTGGCATGATTCAGATTACTTTGGCGATTTACCCAGAGTGTTGCCCATGCACACGTCTTCTACCAAGGGAGCCCTGATCCTAAGCATGGGCAGTACCAAGCTTTTTGGGGGCAATTTCAGGACATCTCATGTCCTGTTATTCTTGCCAATAAGCTCAAATAGCTCTAGGAGCTGCAAGCTTTCTTCCGTATGGCGATGGAGGCTATTTTTCATATGTTGTGCCCCAGGGAAGCCACCTGGACACTCTCTTCGATCTTGCTCTCCGTCTTAAGGGTGCTCCTTTTTGGATCGACTTCTAGAAGTCCTCGGTTGCCCGGGAAGGAGCACTTCAAGTGTGGGCAATGCTTCGGGACAACTTCCCTGAGCTCAACATGATGCCTATCACGAAGGCGAAACCCTTGGGATCAGAATGCGAGGGCGTGCTCCTGAACAACTTCTTCTACAAGGTCATGGAGATGCCTGGCTGATCGAGCAAGATTCCCTCAAGAAAACAATAGGGCGGATTAGTAGTAGTTTGAACTTGGAATGCCGAGTATGTGCTTGTAAAAAGCTTTGAGCCTCAACTATTTTAAATTTAAATAGTTTTGTTTCCAAGACGCGTTGGTCTGAAGTTTTATGTTTGTGTGCTCCCGTCGTACCTGTTAATGTTTCAACATTGGATTTCGTATGCTGTGACAATTAGGGTTCGACTTTACCCACCTTAGGCACCCTACTAGGGAAACTAGAGGGGCAAACAAAGGGGTGCTTCCATGCCTATATTAGCCAAACTGGCGAAAACATAAGGGGCAAACATAGGAGCAAGAAAACCCGATTTCGCCAAAGACACAAGTCAAAAAGCACAACATAGAAAATTGGCAAAAATGACTAAGGAAGAAATCACATAGGCAGGAAAACTACCCGATTGTAATTAAGGGCTTTAACTACCACCAAGTTTGGGCCAGTGGAATAATTCCAACAACTAGTCAAAATCAAAATGGGGCAAATTATTGAGCATGATCACTAAAACAAATAAAGGCACAACAAGAAGATATAAGATACCCCAAACTAGGGGTATCAAACTTTATTTGATTCATACTATAATGTCTGGGATTGAATTAAACAATAATATAAGCTAAGATAAAGATAAATAGAACTAAGTGAAAAAAATAATATAGGAGGGAAATACTCTAGAGATTGATCTTTAAGGCGCTTACTCATGACTTGTTTGGATCTGACAAGATCCTATTTAGGATTGGGTTGGTTCCCATAGAATTCATACGGCGTGCCTTAGGTTTGACGATGTTGTCGCCGAGCTAGATTAATGTCAGATTTGAGCATTTGGTGAGGATGATGTCGCATTTTCTTACTTTTTCCTTCTTTCCGGATGAACCCTTACCTGCGAAAGATTTAGCTTCTACCTCGGCCATGAAGGCCACTTTCTGCTCCTTGGTCCTTAGGGATAGTTTAGCACTGCTTGAGATTGTAATGACGTTTTTGGCCTGACATCTTCAACTTCACGTATGTGTAGTGAGGTACGACATGAAACTGTGTAAACGCGGTCCGACCTATGAGGGCATGATAGCCACTTAGAAAGGTACTATGTCGGAGCTAAATGGCTCTAGACGATAGTTATCCGGGGCAACGAACACCACATAGAGTGTGACCTTGCCGGTGCATCGAGCCTCCATGCTAGGGATAATACCCTTGAACCTAGTCTTGCCGAGCTCGATGTGCCATGAGTCGTACTGCATCTTTAAGCATCTCAACATAGATGCGATTTAAATTGCCGCCACCATCCATAAGCACACTAGTGAGGTGAAAATTGTCCACAACTGGGTCTAGGACTAGTGCAGTAGTTTTCCATGGCAAATGCTAGTCCGATGGTCTCGGCGGTCAAAAGTGATCGGGATTTCCAACCATGGGTTATATTTCGGTTCTCCCTACTCCATAGTATAGACCTCAGGAAGATCATGCTTTCGATCCTTTTTGGAGATAGGGGATGCATACATCATGATCACATTCTTTACCTCCAGCAGGAATTGATTCCGGCCGCCATTGCCCTGCTCGGGCTACTGCGTGCCCCCGTTGTCACCATGGGTCCAGGCCTATCGGGCTTGCTACTTTCTATATGTATGGCCTGCCTATGGACCCATCAATTCTGGTTAGTGTGGGTGGTGGGTCGGTCTGTCGTTCCTCGGTGGATAGCACAAGGCTAGTCCAGGATCTTGTCCAGGCAAAGGGGCCTCCGCCACCTTTCCTTCCTTGGAGTGTCTTCTTCTTGCCACTTCTTCCTTGGTTGTTGTATTCAACGTTAACCTCGCCAACCTCAACATTGTTGCCACCTTGGCGCTTGTTCTGATTGTTCCGGCGTGACCTTCCATTCCCATCCTTTACCTCAAACAGCTTGGGATTGTTACCTTGGTCCTTCTTCTTTGCTAGCCATGTGTCTTCACCGGAGCAAAATATGGTCTTCATTTCCATGAGCTCATGCATGATCTTGGGCTTGTAGTGACTGAGGCCCCTTGCGAGGAACTTGTCATTGGCACCATGCTTGAATGCAGGTATGGCCTCGGCGTCCTTGCACTCAACGATTTCGTTTTTCGATTCTTGACAACTCGGATCCAGTAACTATGTACTGATTCATTTTTCTTGCATCATGCTACCTAGGTCATTGGCATCCGTAGGTCGAACATATGTACCCCAGAAATTTTCCATGAATACGGCCTGAAGGTATGCCCGACTATCAATTGAGTCGTCTAGAGAGTGTGTAACCAAGATGGAGCTAACGCTTTGAGCATGAGGGACATGTGCTTCAGTGTTGGTAGTCATTACCATTCGCCATTGGTACCACTAGGATATAGTCAGCAATCCTAATTGCGGGACCCGAGGTGTCGTCATATTTATCATGATTTTTTATTTTAAACTTCAGCGAGAAGGAATGGGAAACTATTCAATCTGAGAAACAGGAAGGGCATAGCGCAGACGGGCCTCTAGATCCTCGAAGGGTGTCAATGGTGCGTCTCGCATTGTTTATGCTTATTGATTTATCATGTTTGCTGGCCTCCCCACGAAGTCGAACTACTTGCTCAATTGACGTCTCATGGTGGCGTGGGGACGAGGTGCATAGCGCTTGGACTGGTAGATTGTCCGCGGAGCCTCATACTGGAGTGATCTTGGGATCTTCTCCTTTGGACATGAGCTCGACTTTTCCCTACGCCGGGAGGCCGAGCTGCCGACATGATGAGATGTCTCGGTGTGGATCTTGGTGTGATGGCCCACCGCTTCTAGAGCATGCTTGCTTTTTGTCAGCCCGCCTGTCAACATGATAGGCCCATTGATCTCCTGCACCAGGGTGCAGATTCTATGCCCACAAACATTTTAAAAACCGCATTGTGGTCCACAACAACATCCATGTCCTTCATTAGGTTTCGATCATGCCCAACTGGTGCCTTCTTGGCCGGTCTCCACTCGTGATCACCCTTCAGGTTCTCCTCATATTGGAGGACTTGCTTCCAGTGATATTCTGGGTCCGGAATTCTCCCAGGAAACCGATTGTTGTCCGTGGTCACCTTACATGCTGACCTAAGAAGCCTCAGATGAGCCTCGTCGTGTCTAGGGCCTCCTACAGATTCATTTCGTATTTCCTCATCATAACGGACAAACTCGCTTAGGGACCGAGGTTCCTCGTCACGCGGGGACTCTCCCACTCGGGATAATAGTCAGGGTCAAGCCAACTTCAACCTTAATAATTAAAATTGCCAACCGTGTGAGTGCCTTGCATTTTTATTCGTAGGAGATGCGAGGGGGAAGACAAGGTAGTGTATGTTTGCAGTAGGTATGTAAATAGAGTAGTGGTGGCACATTCCTTTACTTTTTATGTGCTCTCTCATCTTATTTTTAATAGACACAAGTTGTAGCGTGTCTCTATAAAATGCTTAGTGCTTGCCGCTAAACCCCTTTACCCCTTCCTTTGAAACATGCTCATACAATAGAGTAGGTCTACATAAGTCTTGAAAGTAGAAATGAGTACTCGCCTTGTTTAAGTTAGGTTTGCATAAGTCTTTTAAGTACAAGTGAGTACTCACTTCTCTTAATATACTCTTTTCCCTTGGAGATGACCATCATCCAGCCGACAGCAATTCAGGAAGCAGATTTGTTGATGGGCTTCGTTAGCTGGTTATCCCATAGACAATGGTCTGGGTAGGAATATGGGTGCTCATCGCTTTTATTTGATCCTTTTTAAGGCAATTTTATTCTTTAACTGTCTACATTATATTGGCTTCTGTTGTATAAGTTGTATCTTGGTCGAAAAGCTCATATTGTATTCATTCGTTCAATTTGACTCTCCAGAGTTGTTGTGTGTGTATGTTGTCATTGTTGCGGACAATTTTAATTATTCGTGTTGTGATACCGATTGTTCCAACACATGGCGTGCACGTTTCGACGTGTCCATTGTGTGAAGATGGAGCCTTAGAATCATTATTATGCAAAGTCTACGAAAGGATGTTATATCTACATAGTGCTGATCCGGGTGTGCTGCACTATACGCGGAGGTGTCTGGACATATCCGTGAACACACTACTAGAAAAAGGGCTATAACTAATATGGACATGTGTGGTGCGTCACTGCTATATAGCAGTGGCGCACCATGTGTGGGTACGCCATTAGTGTCCATATCACTAATGACGCACCACACCCACGGCGCTCCACTACTAACAATTTTTTTTATTTTTCCAAAACTAGTAATGGCGCACTATGCCCTGGTGCGACACACTCTGTAATGGCGCAACACACACTCTGTGCGCCACTACTAACATTTTTTTTACTTTTTTTAAAACTAGTAATGGCACACCAGGGTATAGTGCACAAACTAGTAATGGTGCACCACAACCACAGTGCGCCACTGCTAACATTTTTTTTTGCAAAACTAGTAATGGCGCACCACGTAACAGGTGCGCCATTAGTAACCAGGATTACTAATGCCGCACTGTTAGGTGGTGCGCCATTACTAACTTTTTTTGCACCCACCCCACCCCTCCTCCTCGGACCGCCTTTTCAGTTTTAGAAAAAATAAAAAAAATGATGGAAATGTCAAAAAAATAAAAGAAAAAAAGTTTTCCATGTGGTATGTGGTCCAGTTGTTGGGAAAATTTACAAATATGAATTTTGACTTTATTTGCAAAATCTCTCTGAAATTTAGTAAAATGGGCATAACTTTTGCACACGAACTCGGATTAAAAAGTTTTTTATATGAAAAATCATCTAATCAAAAAGTTACGGGGCTTTTAAGATTTAGAGGGGGGGAATGGAAAAAAATCAAACTTACTAGTGACACAACATTGTATAGGTGCGCCATTAGTAACAGAAAAAAAGATTGGTTTCGAATTTTTTTCCAAAATATGATACGTAATATGACCGGGAAGTTTGAAATATTTTTTAAAATTTCATCACACTCATGAACATGAACAAAGTCCTAGACATCAACAAGGTTTAATAGGATTAATATGATAGATATATCAACAAGTGCATGTTAAGTGAGGTGGTGCTGGAGTTGGATAGAACTGCAAAGTTAAGCGTGCTCGGGAGCCATAGTGACCTAAGATTAAGAAAAAAAGGAAAAAAATTCTGGATTTTTTTTTGAAAAAATTTGTTAGTAATGGCGCACTTCTATGTGGTGCACAATTACTAAGTCAGATAGTAATGACGCACTTCTACGCATACTAATGACGCATTATCGGTGCGCCATTACTATCACAAATAGTAATGGCGCACCTATAGCGCGCCATTAGTATTTGTTACTAGTGGCGTGATAATAGTGGTCCACCTATAATGCGCCATTAATGACCAAAATAGATGCGCCACTAATTAGCCTTTTCCTATTAGTGACAAGTTGGGGGCTAAATTTACCCAGTCCGATTGGAGATGCCCTAATCGTCTTTTCTTCCAACGAAAGGTGATTTATTAATTCATAATGTCGTATGAAGGGATATAGGCAAATAAATACACACATGAATTTTTGCGTGGCTATGATGATCTCAACTAAACACACCCACACACATTGAGTACAAACAACAAGGTCAAAAATGACCAAATAGAGGTACTATTTTTATTTGCTTGTTGTAGCCTAGATGCACGTCAGCTCAACTCGGACGACTGACTAAAGTGAGCTGGCTCTAGAGACCATTAGGGTTTCTAGGAGAAAAGAAGCCCAACAATTGCTAAATCTACCTAGACCCCCTCGCCCCAACCACTGTTTTGGAGTTGTGAGCCGAAGGGAAGCTCAGTTGCTGGTATGTGTCTTTTAGCAATATTCTTATGATGAGTTTGGTGGCCTTAATGAAAACATGCGAGCGGTGGACGTGACGTTAGTGAAAATAAAGGTTATCAGGTTCTTCCCCTGCTGCCGTGTTGCTTTTTCGGGCGAGAGCATGGAGCTGTAGCGATGTTCTTGCTATGGGTTCGGTGCAACCGCTCTTGCAGGGTTTAGGCATGTGTCCACAAAGGACCGATCGGTTGAGTTTTTATCAATGTGGTTTGGGTGCTTTTACTGGTTCACTTCTTTTGTGAAGCTAGAGTACTCTTTACTTGGAATTATGGTGAAGATCTTGCATTTCGACAGCCTACAGATCTAGGGGACCATCCAGGCCGAAGTCCGTCCATCATTTCTCTTTGGATGGGCAAATCAAAGGCCTATCTGAAACTTTTATCAAATATCAAATTCGTGCAGGTGTACAAGTGGCAGTGTAGCTACTCCGGTTTAATTGTGGTGTTTTTGTTGAAGGCTTGGGATAACTTTGTCTTTTAAAAATTATTACCACATGTTTTATTGTTATTCTTAGTTTTAGGAATTACTTTGCAATTTCCTGGATCTTGGATCCAGAGCATTGTATTTGTAATGGTTATCTGTTTGAATAAAGTTACACACATATTTCTAAAAAAAATACTAGTTGACGTAGAAAAGAAAAGAAAACTTTACCGGCCAGGCAGGCATGTCGCAAGTACAAGTATAGTGTGGCGATCTGGCCGGATGATGCATTACTTCCATCGAATTAGGTGAGACATACCCTCTTTTTGGGTCAGTAATATCTTGAAGTAAACTCAATACCCCTCACAAACTTCCTTCTATTTAAATTTCTGCATGAGGTGTGGCATGCATTCCGTCCACTCACAAAAAGAAGTTATGCATCATGAGTGTGTGTGGTCGGTTTGCGCCTGCGTGGCGCACGTGTGCCTCTAACTTGTAATCGCAGAAAGGTAAAGAGGGAGCTCAACACAAATATATAGAGTTCAAGCTAGAGTTTGTTATAACCATATTAGTTGAAATTAAAAGTTATTTTAGTGATTAGGTGGATCATCTAAATAATAGTTTACTCCACACAATTGGCTTCTTGGGTCATTCAGCTCTAGGCAAAATTGATGAGAAGTTAAAACTCACCACCACTCACAGTACACACATAAACCCTAGATCTTTGCTAATAGGAAAACGTTTGGAGCCGGCATGCCGGCCGAAGTTTCGGCCGGCCACGCGTGTATCGTTAGATGTCTCGCGATCTCTCGACTCCACTATGCCACATGGCCCACGCCCCTCGCTGGTTGCTACCGCACGCGTCCCTTATAGGCCCCACAAATCGTGCCACATCTTCTTCCCTGTCTCTTCGTTCAATCGACGCCACACAGCGCCATGTCTTCCCTCAAAATCAGAATAAACTTGAGCTTCTCCAGCGGCCGTCCGCCCTCAACCTGCCCCGCGCTGCACCGGCGAACAGCCGTCACTACCCCCCTCCCCCCTGCGGATCTGGCGAGCGCCGCTCTCCTCCTGCACGGCCGTGCAAGGAGGTGTTACAACCACGGCGATGAGTGGTACAACCCACGACGACAGTGCTACAATGGCGGCGAGCAGGGGCGAAGCGTATGCAGCAATCATGCCTATGGCGAGCTACAACCAATATTTTGCGAGTTGCGAACCGATGCAACTAGCTGCCACAAGCAGCGAGGTGGAGCTCAACGACAAGCTTCAACCGGAGGTGACCGGTGCTACAACCAGCGTGGATTTTTGCTTGAACCGGTCGGCAAAAAAGCTACATCCACATGATGCGAACGACCAGCCCGGTTATTTTGCTGCAACCGCCTTTTTTTTTGCTACATCTGGTAAGTTATTTTGCTGGATCGTCGACATGTACTTTTGTTGCGACCGCCAGCGGGGAGACATGATTTTTTCAGCGGCGGCAAGAACAATCATTTTTGCTGCAACCGCCTTTTTGTTTTGCTACAACATGTAAGTTGTTTTGCTGGATCGTCGAGATGTATTTTTGCGGATCGCTGGTGGCGGAGGGCGGAGGCATGGTTTTTTGCTGGAACCCGTGATGTGTTTTGTTGGCACCATGTTTGTGATTTGTTACGACCAGAGACACCATTTTTTTGTTGTGAGTTTTTTTTTTGCTGACCACCGGTGGTGGAAGCCGGCAATGGCGAACCAGATGTGGATGGTCGTCGGGAGTACTGCAATCACGGCGGGTCGCCGAAACCGGGGATAGAGCTGTAATCGCAGAGAGCAGAAGATCGAGCCCCGCCGCATCCATCTTGCGATCATCGACGGCCGAGCGGCGAGAGGCAACAGGGCACACGACAGTGCTGTAACTAACGACGGGGGCTAGGCGTGCTGTACGACACATGCGAGATGGGCGGAGATGAGCTGGAGAGGAAGAGGAGCGACATACGTTGACCAACGGGGTGAAGAGGAAGAAAGGAGACGAATATAGGCTGCATCCAACGGTTTCACAAAGGGCAATCACACGACTAGAGGCTGACCGGCCGAAAAATTGGGCCGGTGCGCCGGCACCTAGCACTGGCCTCGCTAATACGGCACCTGGCAACCACTCCAAAGTTTTTCCCTCCCACGGAAGGCCTCTAAAATACACACCTAGTTATGGCGGTGGTGCCGCTTTTTTTTCTTTTTTTTTTTGCAGGGGATGCCATTTCTTATTGTTCAGGTCCATGTCCAGGGTAGACACAACTAAATTAAGGAGATCATGTACACCAAATATATATTAATAAGCCATAAGCACGCATGCATCTACCAGCAGTCACAAAAGCATTCACGAGAGAGAGAGACCTTAATCATGGGGTGGCGCCATGATGTAACGCATGGACTGGCACCCGTCACCTACAACAGCAACAAAGACCCTTGGGAATCCCGACGTCTAAACTACTGTCCGTAGCTCCAAAGCTCCTTTCACCTACCAATTTGTGCGCTGCCACTTTAAACTACTTCCTCCAGTCCTTTTTAGCTTGCGTATAAGTTTTGTCCAAAGTCAAAGCATCTCTACTTTAACCAAATTTTTAGAAAAAAATATCAACATTCATATCGTTAAATTAATATTATTGGATTCATTATAAAATGTAGATTCATAGTATATATATTTGGTATTGTATATGTTGATATTTTTTAATATAAATTTGGTCAAAGTTTACAAAATTTGACTTGATACAATTTTAATACGCGAAGTAAAAAGGACCGGAGGGAGTATCATAACATGCAAGATTTAGATCTGTAGCGACATGGATGCACTGCTAGGTTTCCCTAGCTACTATCTAGCGTCCCCTGCCAGTCTTTCCTCCTAACTTTTTCTCTAGCATTCTCTCTATTTTACACACCATATAAATATAATACGGAGTAGTACCGAAAAAGAGACAAAATATCCAGTGCAGGGAGGTATTTCTTTTTCTTGATGGCTTGTTTGGGTACACCGACACCTGTTTCAGTCACTTGAATGTGGTACACTCGTACTTGAATAATTAATGTAGGAGTATGTTATATGTATTAGTTTTGGCTAAGGCCTCCTTTAGTTCATAGGATAGAAATGTTATAGGAATAGGAAAATCATAGAAAGTGAGATGACATGCATCTCAATTTCTATAGAGAAAAAAGATGTCATTTGATGCATAGGATAATAATTTTTTCATTGAGTCTTAGCTAATGTTTTTTTTTCTTCAAAATGTGAAGGATTGATTCCTATCCTACATAGGAATAGGAATCCATTACTACAAATCAAAGGGCTTCAAAGAAAATTTTTCTTTGTAAATCCTGTCCTATAAAAATCCTATGGAATTCCTACAAACCAAAGGAAGCCTAAATGGTTTCTTTCGGATCCTTTAATGGCTGAACGATTAGAACCATTTCGTTTGTTTGGGAGCTCATGGGACTAGTCAGCTCAATTAATAAAGCAAACTTCAGTGAATCATATCCAAACGAAAATCCGAGTAGAAACTATGAAAATATCACTGTTCTGCACTTAAAGGGCACACATAAAATAGAAATTAAGCACAAAGAAAGAGTGTAGACAAATTACAAGGAAAGGAGACGGATGCTATATGGCATACCTGTGAATCGTCCTCAAGACCCAGCTTGCTAACCAGGTACCCCATCACTACTCTAACTGTCATCCGCCCGTCTCTACTGGCCGTGCAACAATAGCATACACCAAAGGAAGTCAATATCTAATGGGTCAAATGTACCAATAATTTTTCCTAATTAACCCAACCAAGAATCCATCATTAATCCATTTATTTGTCGTTAATGACTTCGATCCAAGTTAAAAGATCGGATGGACCATGCATGCATAATTTGTATTAGTAAAAACATTAAGGCGAGTTTAGGAGCTAACCTACCTAACCCTCAAGTAGCTCCTGTGCACCTGCGGCAATGGCGGCTCCCTTCTCCTGCATTGGATCAACGGCAACCAGTACATGAGCTAACTACCCAGTACCCACATTGGCAAATGCACAAGATCGCAGCACGTGGCGTACTCACTGGTTATGCGCCGCCTGGAGCACGAACCATGTGCCGGCCTCGTGCGCTGGAGGAGGCGCCGCCGCCACCACTGAACCCGCCGCCACCGACGGCGACGAATAACCAGCTGGGAACAGAGACAGCCCTAGCTCTGACAGCGGCGGCGAAGCGTCTGGTTGTATGGACGACGAGGGTCCAGCTTCATAGTCGTTTCTTGTCCGTTTCCCGCGCAAAGACGACGAACCCGACTGTCCGGTACCGAGCTGCAGCCAGGAACTGGTGTCGCCGCAGCTGCTACTGCTCGTACTTGGTTCCTGGACGTCGGGCGGCGGCGAAGGTGGCGCTGGCGGCAGCTGCTGCTCTGGTTGCTGTTGTGAGATCGGGACAGTGTCGTCCCCCTTTGTTGGCTGGTGGGGGTGCGGGGGGTCCTCCGCCATGGGCGTGAGGCAGCCGCAGCGGCAGGGGAGCAACGACGACGGCGAATGGAGGCGGTGGCTTCTCCGGAGGCGAACGTTGACGGCGGTCGGTCCATGGGCGTGAGGGAGCGGCCGGAGGAACGTCACCATCCTCTCATACCTTCTCCTCTCTTTTGAAGTTGCGCAGCACCGCGGCCGACATTATGGGAGGAGGAGAATGTTCAAAGGGGAAAGCATCTGCGTTTCATGTAGGTTGAGGAGGCCAGTGTACATAACATAACCCCGGGTGTGGTGCGGGGTAAGGTGAGCTGTCAACGGTGTGTGTACAGGGTCCAACTTTGGACTCTGTACTAGATGGATGTACTACAAGACGGGATATTTTTCCATTTCTTTAGCATGCTGACATCATCACATGCCACTAGCGGTGTGGCGTGATGATGAATAGTTTATTGCTAGCTTCTTAATTATCTAGCCGTGTCTTCATTCATGTGTGTTAAGCGTGTGTCTTGCTACATCGTTGAACGCCCCTCCCTATTTTCACTCTGAGGTGGAACCCTAATCTTGCAGGTGACGCTCTCACTTCCACATGGATGCGCTGCGCACATGCATGTTCCCTTAGTGTGTGTGTGGGTGCACTAGATCTCGATGTGCGTCGGCACTCTAGCTACTCAACTCTGTCAGACGGTTCGGAAAACTGTCAGATCTCTCAATAGGGTGTTGGATGTGATTGGAAGTATCGGGACGGGGCTTCGCACATACAAGTTTCAAAGGTTTGCTTCTTATTATTCATGGTGGTGGTATACCTTGGACGAGTGAATACAATGATATAGATGAGATTGATATCAACAGTTGTTTCTACGCGAGTAGATGCCACTAGTGCATCCGACCACTAATTGTGTGTGAAAGTGGCATTAGAGACACTTCAAAAATAGAACAATTTGCCCAAAAAATAATTGTGTGCAATTGTAGGTCCATCACGCACGACCAAAAAATAAAATTGTATGCGATAGAATGAAATGTATGCGATGAACTAATCTATTACACACGGTCATTTTTGAGTGATCGTGGGCTAAACCTGGCAAACGCATGGAGTTGAGGAATTGTGTGTGATGATAACAACACATCGCAATAGTTATTCCGTATGCGATACAGTTCATACAATTATTAGAAAGCAATTGTGTGTGATGCTTGAAGTTTCACAAACAACTATTTTCAGGAGTACTTTTGTAAAGATCACAATGCCTCATGTGTTTTTTTAGCCAAAATCGCTTACCGTTAATGTTTTCGAAACGTGCGTGATTGACGTCAGTATAAATATATCCTCAGAAGATAGTTTGACTCATAAAAAAGGGACATCCAATACGAAAATAAGATAGAAAATCATCAAATAATACTCCACGCAATCCAGTTCATTACATAATATTTATATATTTCATCACACACATATACGATGTGATGACATTCAATAGGAAAATATGATATAATTTAAAGAAAAATTAACTCAAATTCAATAATCCTTCCTGAGGGCCCTTTTCCTGCTTCTGGCCACAGACTCCCGATGCGCACCAGCTTCCCAGTGCAGTGGGAGTTGGCCTCCTCCTCCGCCATTTCTCGCACTCCGCGACGTGCTTTGCGGCGGCTTCTCAGCGGGCGTAGGCCTACGACGAGGCCAATGTAGTTGGCACATATAGCCACTCCTTCTCGGTGGCCTCCTGATGTAGGGCAAAACCCTAGGTGGCCCGATGTTCATGAATTGGAGGTGGATTCGAGGAGGAACACGAAGATCACAAGGGAAAAACGTAGACAAATCAAAGGGGAAAACACTCCATTGAACAAGATCCACACCATGTACTCCTCAAATCACAAGCAATACATGTGATGCATCAAGATCCAAGAACAACATGGAAAATAAAGATACAAGGTAGTTCATCCAAATCTCTAGGAGAGATGGGTCTTGATGATTCCCTTGGGGAATCCTTCTCCACATGTGGAGGTCTTGCATCCATTAGGGATCTTCTCCATAGGAAGCCTTGCACTCCAATGGAGTCTTCTCTATCAAGAGGAATCCCACAAGGGGAGATACATGAGCTAAGCTCTATGATACGAGATCTAATCTTAGGTATCCCTAGCAATGAGGAGGAGGAGGTCTATATATATTGCTATAGGCGAAGGGGTAAGTTAGGTGGGGATACAAGGCCAAGTGGCCTGTCATGCACACATGCTGGGTCGAATGATTCGGGTGGGCTCCCGGATGGTCGGGTCATCTTCCAGATGATACAGATGTACTCCCGGATGGTCGGGTCATCTTCCAGATGATACAGATGTACTCCCGGATGATCCAGCTTCGTGGTGGAGTTTCGGGTGCTCTCAGATCCGGTAGCCGAACGATCCGGGAGGAGGTTCGGATGATCCCGCTGATGCCCGGATGATCCAGATGGTCATTCGGATGTCCGACTTCAGCCCAGTAGCTGTGACGTTGATAACCCACAAGTATCGGGATCGCCACAATTTTCGAGGGTAGAGTATTCAACCCAAATTTATTGATTCGACACTAGGGGAGCCAGAGAATATTTGCAAGTATTAGCAGTTGAGTTGTCAATTCAACCACACATGGAGAACTAAATATCTGCAACATAGTGATCAGTAGCACAGTATTTTGATAGTAGATAGCGGTAGTAGCATTAGCAACAGTAACCCTAACGGTAGCAGTAGTTTTGTAGTAATTGTGACATCAGCAACAACTGTAGTAACTTAGCAAATATCAATATGTGAAAAGCTCATAGGTATTGGATCGGTGATGGATAATTATGTTGGATAACATTCATCATGTACCAATTATAACCTAGGGTGACACAGAACTAGCTCCAATTTATCAATGTAATGTAGGCATGTATTCCGTATATAATCATATGTGCTTATGATAAGAACTTGCATGACATATTTTGTCCTACCCTCCCATGGCAGTGGGTCCATAAGGAAACTAAGGGATATTAAGGCCTCCTTTTAATAAAGAACCAAAACAAAGCATTTAACACATAGTGAATACATGAACTCCTCAAACTACGGTAATCACTCGAAAGGATCCCAATTATTGTCACCTTGGGGTATGCAGATCATAACACGTAATAGGTGCATACAACTTACAATATAGGATTCAGATATGAAATCATGGCACTCGGGCCCTAATGACAAGCATTAAGGATAGTAAAGTCGTAGCAACATCAATCTCAGAATATAGTGGATACTAGGGATCAAGCTCTAATAAAACTAACTCGATTCACTACAAAAAAAGACACATCCATGACATTATGTGCCAAACGAAATTTTTCTGTCATCCTTATGACACTTCTATGACGATAATTGTGACAAAATGACATATCAACATTGATGTTGTGGGCTCCTACTTCTATGGAAAAAATCATGACAGAAAATGGGCTTTTCATCCAGGGCGGGCCGGGGATGCACCTACATGACATTCTTTGGACCGTCCATGACGGAAAAAAATCATGGTAGAAGCGAGGGCGAGGAAAATATCGAGAGTTTCCCGGTTATGGTGGATGGTCGGGGCCGAGCGATGCACGGAGTTTGCATATTTCTCTCGTACATGTACGCGCGCGTGTGTGCGAGGCGTTGGGCTCTAACTGAACCTGAGCGAGGCGTTCGCTTACTAAACCTGAGCGATTGCACTAGCTATGTTACTAAACCCGAGCGATCGATCCCTTGGCTGTTAACTGAACCCGAGCGATTCCTTCACTACTGCTGCTAACTGAAGCCGATCAAACCTGCTGCCTCTTGATGAACAGTGACCGTTGTTGGGGGTTGGATGAACAGTTCGCGGTGGGGGTTGGATGAACAGGACCCCATGGTTGTAAAGGCCGTTGCCGCTAGATGAACAGGACCCCGATCAAGGAGGCCACCACACACCCGAGCTAGTTGGTGGTGGATGAACAGGACCCCGTGGAGGGCTGGTTGAACAGTAGTCGATGGAGGCTGGATGAACATGACCCCGTGGAGGGCTGGTTGAACAGTACCCGATGGAGGCTGGATGAACAGTAGCTCGTGGATGAACAGTAGTTGGAGGAAGTCGATGGTGGATGAACAGTAGTAGGTGGAGGCTGGAGGAAGTCGACGGTGAATAAACAGTGGCCCATTGAGGTTGGAGCGAGGCAGTAGACGGTGGATGAACAGTAGCCCGTGGAGTCTCGTTTTGCGGTACGCCACACCCCTCCTGACGAACATGACCCTGTTTCGACTGTAGGTGCTCCAACACAAGTCTGTTTCCTCCATTTTGCAGTACGCCACACCCCTCCGAATCAATAGGACCCCGTTTCGACCGTAGTCGCTCCAACAGAAGACCGTTTCCTTCGTTCTACGGTACGCCAGACCCCCATTTTGGCTGTTCTGTCCAAGCCGATTGGCTCCCGATGAACATGACGCATTCCGTTGCCTCCCGATGAACACGATGCAGTTTCTCCATTTTGACCCAGTTGGTTGGCTTCCGATGGACAAGACGCCGTTGCTGCCATCCGTAGCCTCTCCATGTACACGAGACCTAGCTGTACGTATGTGAGAGTACACGTTCGAGACCCCCGACCGTATGTACGTACGTGGCCGTATTTTTTGGCATCTGACTGTACATACGTGTACACTGTTTAGAAGGGACTGTCTGAACTACTACGTCGGGAGCTCTACTACTACACGTGCCGCTACTTGCTCGGCCACGGTTCATCATTGCAGAGAGACTGTTCGACTAGTATGTATGCACACGTTCGCGACCAGATAGACAACGCTATGTATGCCTCGACCGGGTGGGTCCCAGCTGTCAGGAAGGATAAGGAGGTAGTTCCTTGGGTGCGAAGATATGGCTGGTGGGTCCCAGCTGTCAGTGTCACCATGTACAGTCATCTTCCGAAGGCATGCATCCATTGACCACATTGACCACACCGCGATGAGAGCATCAAGGCGGTGGACAATGGCAAGGCCTAGGAAGGGAACATCGCGAAGCCGGGGAAGACATGACAGTGGATGCCCACAAAGTGGGGAGTACGAGGGTTGGCTGGTTCGGCCGCGGTGTGAGGCTACCCTCGCCGGAGAATAACAGGAGGTGTGAGTGAGTAGAGGGATGTCATGGTTGGTGGTGCCAGCACAGCCAGGCATGGGAGGCAAGAGCAGGCAGTCCCGCCGGTTTTCAGCGGCTAGAGCAAGAAGATCATCGATTGAAAAAGGAGTGCGGCCGTGGATGTTAATCCAACGGTCGCTGCTACTAGAATCGTTTGGTAACTAGGTTAACAAAATAACAACGCCCTGTGTACGTGTCAATTTAGTAGGCCCACAAGTCATCCTTCGAATCAGGTGGGTCCGAGCTAGCAAGGGGAGAATCATTTTTGTTGCGCGTAATAAGGGGTCACTTCCTTCCATGCGAAGATGTAGCTCGTGGGTCCCAGCTGTCATGGGGGAACTTTTTTTCACGTAATAAGAAGGAACATCCTTGTGTGTGAAGATTGCAGTTGGTGGGTCCAACCTGTCAGGGGGAGGAATCATTTATTCCTGCATAATAAGGAGGCACTAGCTTGCATGCGAAGATGTTGCTGGTGGTTCCCCATTGTCGGACACTCGACGTACTCCATGTTGGTTCTCGTTGTTGACCATGCATCGTCGAGCGGACCATGACGGTGGATGACGGCAAGGCCTAAGCTGGGAAAAATCTGGAGTCATGGAACAAGGGGCACTGGAGTCCCTGGCGGAGGGGAGTATGAGGGACTGGTTCGGCTGCGGGGAGAGGCTGTCGTCGCTGGAGAATAATAGAAGGTGTGGATGAGTACATGTATGACTTGGCCACCATTGGAGGTAGGGTGGGGCAACGAGGCTCGCGAGGCAGCACAGCCGGCCATGGGAGACAGATGCAGGCGCTCTAGCCGGCGATGGTTTTGGCGGCTGGAGCAACAGCAACTGGATGAGAGATTGAAGAAGTAGGATCGCCGTTGGATGTCAATCCTACGAATACATATGTCAGAATAATTTGTTGACCTTTTGTTTTAGACCATTAAATCGTTTTGTTCACTAAATTGACAACACCTTGCGCATGCTTCGTCCTAGTGGGCTAACAAAGTCAGCTTCGAAAGCTCTGGCGGAATGCAACCCATTTCATATTGTTGGCCAATACATCTATTTCCTCGGCTTTGACTCAACAAATAATCTATTTCCCGGGCTAGGTAATAATAATAATAAATGATTTACTATTTATGATAATTTACAGCGCATTTGATTATTTATTCGAATACACCTATTTACTAGGTTGGGTAAAAAAATATTGCATGCATGCGGCCCATTTATTATTTCTGATAAGTTACAACCCATTTGATTTTACTAGAAATTGACCCATTTTTTGGGATCGGTGAAAAAACAATGATGGTCTACACTGGGCATTTCGTATAAAAAATAATATTGAGATAGGAATATTATTAAAAATATATTAAGTTGGGCTTGGTAATCTTATTATATAAAAAATGAATTGAGTTTTGCATTTTATTAAAAGAAACATAGGCTAGGTTGTGCTTAATTTAGGATCTTTTGTACAATTGTCGACCCAGTTGCATTGCTGATATTAAACGAAAAAGGCCTGGGTAGTAGGACAATACAACTTTACATAGCTACTCAGCCCACATTCAAGGACGCCTGAAAAGGCCCAAACAAGGCGTGTGTACAACTTTTCGAAGTCATTGGACTCAATTTATGACTCAAAGAAAAAAGTTAGAGTATAGTGGAACCTAATTAAAAGCTGTCACGAGCGAAGAAATAATTCAACGGGTCCCACTTATGTGTGTGTGTGAGAGAGAGAGAGAGACCCATCGGTCGATGCTTGTGAATACATCTTTCAGCCATATGCATTGTTGATGCTTAGTAAAAACTTATATAGTTAACACAATCATATACAACATCATAGCACATTGAACTTGCATACAAAAATTTCACACATGCGGCACAATCAGGGTGGAAGCACTGGATCGCTACGGTTAGGGCTATGTTGAAACCAACAAACTCGTACATAACTGTTCATCGTCTTTATCAATGATGGGGAAATATCTTGAATGTTGTGCAAAGAAAAGAGACAGATAACACAATAAGTTATGCTAGCACATTAAGTTGACGTACAGCTCTTTCTAAAAAAAAGTCCAGGTACAAAAATATAACAGGTCACAATCAAATGTACTGGCACATCAGTGCTTCACACCGATAGCTCGGATTTAACTAGTATCTGAGAAGATCCAGTTGCTCAAATTAGAGCACATCTAGGCAGTTAGCCATGCCTCTTCTCCCGAAGAAGCAGTGGCCTCCGCCGCGTGATGGAGTAGGCCCTATGCCATCCATTATTCTGAGCAACACGGGGAATGTCTGAAGCCGACTCCTGTAATGGATGTCGTCGACGGACCCTAGCACCAGCGGCATCGGCAGGACTTCGATTGATGGATTGACCACTTCTTCGACATGCACAAGCACTCGATACAGGTACATCCCTAACGTGGTCCGCGGCGACCTTGGTGGCAACGAATAGTAAAACCCTGGTTCCTACACCGGTATCTCAACACCAATCACCTTCGGTATGGTGGACAGCTTCTTCATCCATGCCATAATCGTCAGAGCCCAGCTGTCCACAGGAACAAACATACTTACGAGCTCACCTCCTAGGTCATTGATAAGCTCATACATGGACTCGCTATTCCAAGCATGTTGAGGCATGCAATGGAAGGTAAGCTTTGTTAAAAACTCAAGCTCAGAGGGCACCTAGCCCCATCCTGGGTGCCACCGATCAAAGCTCACCAGCACGCCATCATAGAACAAATGACGGGAAGATTTGAACACATGACTGCAGTCGAAAGTTGTCCGGAACCTAACAAAGAAATCAACCGGTGGTGGACAGACTTCGATGAGCAAGTCGCTTATTTGGATGCCGTGCGCAATGCTAAGAGTTTTGACAAGGTTGTTCGGTGAGACAGGAGGCCGGTCACCGTTGATGGTTACCATCAGCACTTTGCGGGCGAACTGGTCGTCAAGCGCCGCCATGCCATTGTTGAGCAACAACACACAGCGCACGAAGGTAGGATGGACCTTAGGATCTCCAGCTCGGAGATTCGCATTGACCGGCGACATGATAGTGCGCTGGAGTACAGGGAGTACATGAGGGGGATTTGGGGGAACTGGACATTGGAGTACGAATCGAGATTCCAGAGGTGGGGGAGGGGCGAGAGATTGGGGATGAAAAGGTAGCATGAATTTTGAACACGCGCCAATATGCTCTCGGCGCAAGCGTACGAAAACATCCATGGGGCCCACATGTCAGCCTAAAAGTCATTTTTTTGAGAGCACGGTCTGAGAGTCATAATTGACATGTTTGGCATTGCGTTACTACTCGGCCCATATTCAATGACATCTCATATTCGCCCAAACAAGCGTACATCATCAAAAAGACACTGAGCTCAAATTATAACTTGAAAAAAGGATGTATACACTAAACACTAGAGAATGGTGATGCCCTCATTTAGCCCACCAGCAGTTCGAGACAATAAACGGTTCAAAATAACAATATATACGACATTCAAACACTGACTAGTGACTACTACTGACATAAGCAGCAAGACATGATAGTTCATAAGAAGTCTTGCTACACCACCAAAAAGCACCCATCTGCAGCGCTTAGACTCTCGTGATCCATAAAAGAATGACATTCTCAAGAGAGGGAACTATTACATAGTAAGAGTGACATAGACGAGGATGACCAAATGACAAGGAGTCTGCATAACAAAAGAGAGAACTACCCATCTAGAACAAGCAGCAAAGACAACAAGTCATTCAAAGAGGGATGATCCAACACCATCATAATTTGCAGCCCCACTTCAACCACCATTGATTCAGATACACCAGGACTCCACCCTTTCGATGCAACAGCCCAATTACCTATCAACCTGAAGGCTTGAACCACATCACTGCCTGTCGGAGTTGAGACATCCAAGGATCAAATTTAATCCAGATGCCTTTGTCATTCTCACCTTCTTTTGGGTGCAGGTTGTATCGTTGACAATAGGGGAGTTTGCTTCGGAAGTCCTAGAGCTTGCCGTGTAGACACAATTTTCCCTAGCAAACAGAGCCTCTCTGCCATCAAGGTCCTTGCCAACGGTGATCTCCTGGTTAATCGGATAATTGAGTCCAAGAAACAGAGAGTGTGAACCAAGGCTGTTTACCCGCCTCCAACTCAAAAATCCTGAAGGCCCCAACAAGCTGGTATTCTGCTCATAGACATAACAGCCACTCTCCAGATACTCACGTATTTCACGGTGCTTGTACACAGTGTTTTTTTGCAATATAACTTTGCTGGCTCGTGTGTGCGAATGATCATCAGTCTTTTGCCTTCGTATGATCAAGCGATGAACCAGTTGTGCTTCCCTATTTTTGGGAAAGGTGGTGTGATTACAAATTGTAGTAACTGTAGGGATAGTGCATCATATCAAAAAGGGCATGCATTGTTAATGTAAGATCGACATTGTTTGGAGTATGAGTAGGATAATGCAAAAAACAACATTGATCGGTCCCTGCTGGAACTGAGAGGAAAATATAGGGAAATGTACATTGGGTTCGAAAATATAGAAGTACCATGGATGGTTATATGCATGTTATCTCACAATCGATTCTTCATAGGAAACTACAATGCCATGCATGTTATGTAATCATGTTCTGTCCTCACAAATAAATTCTTCAAGGAAACTAACACACCATGCATTGTTATGTACTCATGTTCTGTGCGAAAAAATCTTGTGAGGATATTATTCTAGCCATTGATTGCTGAAGGGCGATATAGGTATATACACATGGTAAGCATTACATGATTTCACTACTTCCAAATATAGAGTTCTCCATATGCACATTTACTTCCCTAATGTATTGTAAGATGAAACCAACAGTGTGATGCATGTTTCTACATCATGAAAATGAGGAAACTAACATGGCTATTGATACACACTCATATTTGGTAGTATATAGATTACTATAAAGTAAGGAGAATATCCATATCTTCCTAACCATTGATCATTCAAGGGTACAAATTGGTTGTAATGACATGGTCACAATTGCATGAATTAACTCATTCCAAATATAGCTGATTTACGACATCTCTAATACATTGCCATAGTTCTACTCAAATTCCGCTCAAACAGGGATATGCCAATCATCACAAAAAGTTGAAACAATGTCATGGCGTTTGTCGGTGTCAAAACCGGTGGATCTCGGGTAGGGGTTCCCGAACTGTGCGTCTAAGGCGGATGGTAACAGGAGGCAGGGGACACGATGTTTTACCCAGGCTCTGTCCCTCTTGATGGAGGTAAAACCCTACGTCCTGCTTGATTTATTCTTGATAATATGAGTAGTACAAGAGTTGATCTACCACGAGATCGGAGAGGCTAAACCCTAGAAGCTAGCCTATGGTATGATTGTATGTTGTCCTACGGACTAAAACCTTCCGATTTATATAGACACCGGAGGGGGCTAGGGTTACACAAGGTCGGTTACAAAGGAGGAGATATACATATCCGTATTGTCTAGCTTGCCTTCCACGCCAAGTAGAGTCCCATCCGGACACAGGACGAAGTCTTCAATCTTGTGTCTTCATAGTCCAACAGTCCGGCCAAAGCATATAGTCCGGCTGTCCGGAGACCTCCTAATCCTGGACTCCCTCAGTAGCCCCTGAACCAGGCTTCAATGACGATGAGTCCGGTGCGCAGTGTTGTCTTTGGCATTGCAAGGCGGGTTCCTCCTCCGAATACACCATGGAAGAATTTGAATACAAGGATAGTGTCCGACCCTGCAAAATAAGTTCCACATACCAGCGTAGAGAGAATAATATTACCACAAATCTAATCTGCTGACACGTTTTGGCAGCATGACATCACGCCATGGCCCGGTAATTATTTGAAACGTTTTTCTTTAACCAGCCCCGCACATAACGCGAGGCGGTTTCTTGACATGTCTTGTCAAAGAAGAGATCATGTTCCCCTTATTACGGTATTCTCATCAATACAGACGTGGGTAACCCAACTGCGCCATCAATTACGGCGCTTGGGGGATAAGCGAGTTTTACCAGGCTAGTGGGGGCGCATAGTTTAGTCCGCCCTTATAAAGGGATAAGATCTCACCTTTTTCTACCCACGCCTTCTTCCTCCTTGCTCATCCATTCTCGCGCACTCGAGCTCCAGCGCCCAAGTCCGCATCCTCCTTCTCAACTCTCTCCAAACATGTCCAGAGTGGGAGGCAAGTGGATCACATCAAAAAGTTACGTGGAGCCGGATACTTAGCCGCGGATATCGCACACCGGCTGCCAGCCGCGGGGCAGGTCATCCCTACCCCGGAACCTCATGAAAGGGTGGTTTTCCTCCCCCACTTCATCCACGGACTGGGGTTTCCCCTCCATCCATTCGTCCGCGGCCTCATGTTCTATTATGGGCTGGACTTTCATGATCTGGCCCCGAATTTCATCCTCAACATCTCGGAGTTCATCATCGTGTGTGAGGCTTTCCTCCGCATCCGGCCCCACTTCGGCCTGTGGCTGAAGACCTTTAATATCAAGCCGAAGGTGGTGGGCGGCCAACAAGTGGAATGCGGCAGAGCCATGGTGGGCAAAATGCCCAACGTTATATGGCTCGAGGGCTCCTTCGTGGAGACCATAAAGGGGTGGCAATCGGGGTGGTTCTACATCACCGAGCCACGCGACACCAACTGGATGGCGGCCCCCGAGTTTCGATCCGGAATCCCCACGCGGCTCACTTCCTGGAAGGAGAAGGGCCTGTCCTGGGGTTCATCGGTGGAGCTGGACGTACTCCAGAAGTGTATCCGGAACATGATAAGCAAGAAACTTAAGCTTGTCAACATAGTCCAGGTCATGCTCTTCCGCCGGATCCTCCCGTGTCAACAACGGGATTTCAACTTATGGGAGTTCGACCCGGCCCGGCACCAGACTCTAAGCGAGCTCTTCGACACGACACATAAAGACGTCTGGAGGGTGCTGTTTAAGGGCGTCGAGGTCCCTCCTTCTCTTACCAAGGACCGCGGGCTAAGCGCGAAGTGTTCTACGAATCCGGTAAGTTCTGTACATCTGATAGGGTGTTTATTTCCCATAGCTTAATCATGTGTGGGGTCTGAGCTCCCATGCCTTTGACAGCACTGGGTGGAGACATCGGAGCAGATCAACTGTCCGACCCCTCTGCCCGAAGACCCTGCGGATGCTCTCCTGACGGAGATGCGGACTCTGGCTCCTTATGAGGTGCCGGATAAGACCATGAAGAAGGCCAAGGGAACCCGAAAGAGTTCCCGGCGCCAGGTGGTATCGGACTCATCGTCCGATAACTCCGAGACGCACTCCTCCCACGGAAACGAGGAGAAGGAAGACAAAGACTCTTCCCCTCCAGCCGGGGGAGACAAGAAGAGGAAGGCCGCCCCAACCGGGGAGGCCGAAGGGTCCAAGAAGGGAAGACGAGTGGCTGCTCAGCGCCAAGCCCCTAGCGAAGTCGTAAGTATTCGGATACTAGAGTAACTCATAGCATACCTTTGTCGCACCGCTTCTCCTAACGTCGAATATGATTATGCAGTCCCCCAAGCCCATATCGATGTATCACCATCGGACGGTTCCTTGGACTCGTCGAACATGAATAGCGACACACTTCCAACCGCCACCTCTCCTTGCCCTACGGACAATGCCAAGGTACTGTCTCAAGGGGCACCGAGCTGGGGGAGACAGTCCAGAGGCGCCTCAAGGTGACCTTCCGGACTCCAGGAGCAAAGGGAGCAAGGCTCCCGGGGGCTCCAAGTTCGACTCTCAGCCGAAAACCGCGCCGGAACCTCCAGTGGTTCCGGACTCGGGGAGGCGGCCCCCTTCCAAAAGGGGCAAGACGCCCGTGTCGGTGACCTCTGTCCATCCAGAGGCACCGGACAACCTGCTGGGGCGCTTCGCGGCGCTTCCATCGACGAAGAGCACCACACTATTATGAGTGCGGTGATCAAGAAGGTTCAGTCCGCCAAGAGCGGGCTGACTGAAGCCTGTGCCAGCCTTCTAACAGGCTTTGAGGTAAGTATTTAAAATATAGGAAAAATATTACCGCATAGACAGTAGCCCCTGATGCTCTGTTTGGTGTTCACAAAGAAAAGCCGAATAGAGGATCAAATAACATATGCAGGAGTCTAATATAAGTATGTCTGGATGCGTATGCAGGCTTCGCTGCTGACCTCTGCCGCACTGACTGCGGAGGTCGCCGCACTGAAGCAGGACCTCGAGGGGTCCAAGAAAGAGCTCGGCCTTGCCAAGAGGCGGCTTGAGGAGAACGAAGGTAATTAATACCTTGTCTATATAAAAAAGAAAATGTGGTTGCGAAATGATAGGATCATCATGAATGTGCCAGGGGCCACGACCAAAGTGGCGACCCTAAAGCAAGCGCTGTCCGAGGCCGAAAACAAAGCGGCCAAGGAGCGCACCGAGTGGGAAAGGCAAGAGGCACAGGTGGGCGAGGTGCAGCAAGAGCTCCAGGCTCTCGTGAAGACGCATGAGGCTTTGGAGCTTGACTCGAAGACACGGGAGTCCGAGCTTGCCGCGGCCCTCGAGAGCGCAAAGAATGCCAAGGCTGAAGCCCAAAAGGCCCTCCAGGAGATTGAGGCGATGAGGAAGATAGCGGCGGGTAAGGCATTCAATATGCAAAGCAAGCATGTGAAAGTAAATTACTTGTTACTTACCCGAGTCCGGAGCTCTCTAGGAGCATTCGCAGATTTTCCCTGCAGCATGTCGGATGCCGCGAGGTATTACCAGGCCAAGGAGGGAAGCTCGACGGAGAAGTTGTTCTGGTCTCAGTATACTGGGACCGAACACCCGATGCCCATGAGCGACCAGCTGAAGCAACTGGTCGAGCTGCACAAGGCGGCCGAACAGGCCATGAAGGGCTTTATAGTCTGGATGTGGCCTGGCGACTCCCTTCCCAACAGCTATTTCGGCCTGGTGAGGCGGCTTGTGGATGCCTGCCCACGGCTGGAAGTCATCAAGCAGTCCATCTGTATCGAAGGTGCCCGTCGGGCTTTTGCTCGTGCAAAGGTGCACTAGGCCAAGATGGACGCTGAGAAGCTGGTGAAGGAGGGGCCGCCGCAGGGCAAGGAGCATCGCCACCCCGAGATGTATTATGAGGGTGTCCTGAAGGGTGCCCGTCTTGTAGCGGACGAGTGTGCGAAAGACGTAATATTTGAATGAACTTGCTCGTGTGATCCTGTATTGTGAAAACTTGTTCATATGCGCTATGCAACGCTTGTTTGAATTTAAAATATTACCTTTTGTTCGGCTGTGTATCAAATCTGAGAGATGGCTAGTCGTCGGCTTCTGCCCCCATGCCACGAGTGCTGGGGTGTTCGGGATAAACCTGAGCACTCTTTTCCCCATTTTTGGGTCCTTCGAGGGAGGTGCTCAGCACAACGAACAAGGCAATCAGACTGTAATGCTTTATCACTCTCACTTAGCCATAGAACTCTATAATTTTAAATTTTGGCGAAGCCCCTAGTATTCGGAAGGCCGAATTCGGGGCGCTATACACGCCTTTAAGCCGGACAAAGCCGACTCCTCGCTCTAAGCGGCATAAGTCTATAGGGACTCGAAACCTCTCGAACAGCGACCAGCTCTAGCCTTATCATGACAGTCGGTTTTAGCTTTCTCTACTAAGGTGCTTTGCCCAGCTGAACCGGGGCACAATTGCAGTAGTTCTCCCAGTGCTACCTTAGCCGATATAGCGGAACGTAAGGTACCAAAACATGGGAGCCGGGAAAACCCAACTACTGACCCAAGACATGATTCAGAGCTAATGCATATAATGCTATAAGTTCGGGGTGCCGCATTGTCGAAAGTGTTCGGACTTCTCACGCCGTAATATGGGGTACGCTTAAGCCCCTGGCGTATTGGCTGTACCAGAGTGTACGGGTGCTGAATGTCATGAATGAACATATATATAAAGAAGAATAGAGAATGCGATAATAGTCTAGTGCTATGCATTGTTTATTCAAAAAGGTGCGTTAAAGCAGAATGATACAAGTAGTGCGATAAGCAGAAAGTAGGACTATTTGACATGTCCCCTCCAAGGGCAAGCTGAGGAATGGTATTTAAAGCAAGTATTTCACTCGTTATCGGAGTCCACCTGGGAGTTCAGTGGTGCGATGTAGCTTTCTGCCTCCTTGGTTGCTGCATCATGTGTCCTGCAATCATACTGCCGGACAGGGTTTCCAGAGATTAAAGTCCTGAAAGAGAGAAAAATAACAAAGCGGGAAGCCCCTAGTGCGGTTGAGGCGCGCCTTGGGGCGTGTCGTAGTCGTGCCCCCCTCCCCACCTATGCCCATGGTATTTTCAATGCGTAATTGTGTACGCGTGGCACGGATTTTGCCGTTTGGCTGGGGCTGGGGCGGGGGCCACATTGCTATGCGAGCTCGGAACATGCTAGGCGGTCTTGTTGCCGTTTACTCCGGGCGCGCTTAAAGGTGTCCGGGTCTTTAATCGCCGAACTGGTGGATTGCCTTGAGAGGCTGCTTTCCGCTTCTGCTGAGAGGGCCGCAGTGTGCTCCTCCGTACGGAGAGAGCGCTCTGTGTTTCCATTAACTGTGATGACCCCCCGAGGTCCTGGCATCTTGACCTTGAGGTATGCATAATGCGGTACCGCATTGAATCTCGCAAATGCGGTTCGCCCGGGCAGTGCATGATAGCCACTGCGGAACGGGACTATATCGAAGATTAACTCCTCACTTCGGAAGTTATCCGGGGATCCGAAGACCACTTCAAGTGTGACTGAGCCCGTGCAATGGGCCTCTACACCTGGTATGACGCCTTTGAAGGTCGTTTTTGTGGGTTTGATCCTTGAGGGGTCTATACCCATTTTGCGCACTGTGTCCTGATAAAGTAGGTTCAGGCTGCTACCGCCATCCATAAGGACTCGAGTGAGGTGAAATCCGCAATGATTGGGTCTAGGACCAGTGCGGTGAATCTGCCATGACGGATACTAGTGGGGTGGTCCCTGCGATCGAAGGTGATCGGACAAGAGGACCATGGGTTGAACTTTGGGGCGACTGGCTCCAACACATATACGTCCCTTAGCGCACGCTTCCGCTCCCTCTTGGGGATGTGGGTTGCGTATATCATGTTCATCGTCCGCACTTGTGGGGGGAACCTCTTCTGTCCTCCGGTGTTCGGCTGTCGGGGCTCCTCCTCGTCATTGCTATGTGACCCCCTGTCTTTGTTTTCGGCATTTAACTTGCCGACCTGCTTGAACACCCAACAATCCCTATTGGTGTGGTTGGCTGGCTTGTCGGGGGTTCCGTGTATTTGACATGAGCGATCGAGTATACGGTCCAAACTGGATGGGCCCAGAGTGCTTCTTTTGAATGGCTTTTTCCGCTGACCGGGTTTAGAGCCTTTGAATCCGGCATTGGCTGTCGTATCCTCGGTATTGTCGTTATTGATGTGGCACTTATGTTTGTTGCGACGTGACCTGCCATTGCCGTCCTTGGTATCCGAAGTACCATGGTTCTTTGATATGTTATTGCTGCGAGCCAACCAGCTGTCCTCTCCCGCATAAAAGTGGGTCATGAGTGTCGTGAGGGCTGCCATAGATTTCGGCTTTTCCTGGCCAAGGTGCCGGGCGAGCCACTCGTCGCGGATGTTGTGCTTAAAAGCTTCTAGGGCCTCTGCATCCGGACAGTCGACGATTTGATTTTTCTTTGTTAGGAACCGTGTCCAGACTTGCCTGGCCGATTCCTCTGGCTGCTGAATTATGTGGCTCAAGTCATCAGCATCTGGTGGTCGCACATAAGTGCCCTGGAAGTTGTCGAGGAATGCGGCTTCCAGATCTTCCCAACAACCAATGGACTCTGCTGGCAAGCTGTTGAGCCAATGCCGAGCTGGTCCTTTGAGCTTGAGTGGGAGGTATTTGATGGCGTGTAGATCGTCACCGCGGGCCATGTGGATGTGCAGGAGGAAATCCTCGATCCATACCGCAGGATCTGTTGTGCCGTCGTATGATTCAATATTTATGGGTTTGAAACCCTCTGGGATTTCGTGATCAATTACTTCGTCTGTGAAGCATAGGGGGGGTGCGGCGCCTCTGTACTGGGCTATATCACGAGCAGCTCAAATGAGTCTTGCTCGCTGTGTTCGGCCCAGCCGGATTTACTTTTACTGTATCCGGCGTGACGGTTATCGTCTCGCATAGTGGCGTGCCCTCGTGATCCGTAGATTGATCTTGCGTGCTTTGCTTTGTCCTACAATATGTCTCGCAGTTCTGGCATATTTCCCCATGCCTTGACATTTTTATTTGAGTGGCGTCGGAGTGCGGGCTGAGCTTTTGGCTGAAATGCCTCTCTGTCACGGCCACGAGGTGGCCGCTCGGCCGCGTCATACGCTGGAGATGTAGGTTTTGGTGCTTCCTCCTCTAATCGGGGTAGCAACTTGCGCTTCGGGTAACTCTTGGAGGGACGTTCGAGTTTATATTCCTCGGCCATAAGGACTTCAGTCCATCTGTCAGCTAGCAAATCTTGATCAGCTTGAAGCTGCTATTGCTTTTTCTTAAGGCTATTTGCCAAGGCTATAAGCCGGCGCTTGAAGCGCTCTTGTTCGACGGGATCCTCAGGCATGACGAATTCGTCATCGTCGAGGCTTGCCTCGTCTTTGGAGGGAGGCATGTAATTATCATCCTCCGCTTCTCCATCTGCCGCTCTCTCGGGAGGGCTGGCTTCTCCATCCTCCTGCCCTAAATCTTGCTGGAGGGGATTGTTGTTGTCTTCGGCCCTGTCTGGAGTGTTATTATCTCCTGTGCCGGTGTCATCGCTTTTTCTTTGACGAGACTTAGAGCAGCGCCGCTGACGTCGGCGCTTGGGTTGCTTCTTGGAGGGGTCATCCTCCGCTGTCTCGTCGCCATTGCCTTCTTTGGGTGTGTCCATCATGTATATATCATATGATGAGGTGGCTGTCCAGTGCCCTGTGGGCAGTGGTTCCTCTTCGTCTCCCGCATCATCGTCCATACCGTCGATGTCTTCGGAGTCAAAGTCGAGCATGTCGGTTAAGTTGTCGACAGTGGCTACTAAGTGGGTGGTGGGTGGGCGGCGAATTTCTTTGTCATCCGCATCCCAATCCTGCCGGACATAGTTCGGCCAGGACTCTCCTGACAAGGAGAGAGACCTTAATGAGTTCAGTATGTCGCCGAAGGGCGAGTGCTGAAAAATATCTGCGGAGGTAAACTCCATGATCGGCACCCAATCAGATTCGATAGGCACGGGCGCAGGTGGTTCGGAGTCCGTGGCCGGGGAGGAATCCGGTAGTTCGGCGTCACGGCTCCTGTGAAGGGTAAGGTCAATACTTGGCTCGATCGCCGATGAGAGTGCAGCCTTCGTGGCGGGGTCTATCCACCCGTCCATGGATGGCGCAACTGGCTCGGAACTGAGGGTCAGAGCGGTTGCCGGCGCAATCTTCTGGACACTGTCCGATGGCAAAGCTAAATCATGCTCATCGTGACCATGTGGCGCACTAAGCAGGGGCTCAAATCCGTCGAAGATCAAGTCTCTGCGGATATCGGCCGTGTAGTTTAAGCTTCCAAACCTGACCTGGTGGCCAGGGGCATAACTATCGATCTGCTCCAGATGGCCAAGCAAATTGGCCCGTAGTGCGAAGCCGCCGAATACAAAGATCTGTCCGGGGAGAAAAGTCTCACCCTGGACTACATCGCTACCGATGATCGAAGGAGCCATCAAGCCAAACGACGGCGACACAGGGGAACTCTCAATGAAAGCACCAATGTCGGTGTCAAAACCGGCGGATCTCGGGTAGGGGGTCCCGAACTGTGCGTCTAAGGCGGATGGTAATAGGAGGCAGGGGACACGATGTTTTACCCAGGTTCGGGCCCTCTTGATGGAGGTAAAACCCTACGTCCTGCTTGATTTATTCTTGATAATATGAGTAGTACAAGAGTTGATCTACCACGAGATCGGAGAGGCTAAACCCTAGAAGCTAGCCTACGGTATGATTGTATGTTGTCCTACGGACGAAAACTCTCCGATTTATATAGACACCGGAGGGGGCTAGGGTTACACAAGGTCGGTTACAAAGGAGGAGATATACATATCCGTATTGTCTAGCTTGCCTTCCACTCCAAGTAGAGTCCCATCCGGACATGGGACGAAGTCTTCAATCTTGTGTCTTCATAGTCCAACAGTCCGACCAAAGGATATAGTCCGGCTATCCGGAGACCCCCTAATCCATGACTCCCTCAGCGTTATCTTTAAAATCAGACAAAAAACTTACACGCGTCGTCCCAGCAATATGTGGTGCCATCTGCTTTGTCGATCGTGTAGATGATTCCATTGTGTTTAATAGCATCACAGAAGTGTGTATCAACTTTGACGATCCACTGCGAGGTGAGTTGTCTCTAGCTAAAGAAGGCACCGACGGAAATATAGGCGAGTCCGCGGTCGAACAAGGCAATTAGCTCGAAGTCTGCGTGATCTGCATATCGTGTGAGCACTTGGCAGATTACAATATTCTGTAAAACAAGGTGCATCCAACTGACAAACTAATCTAGATGACTTCGACCCCGATGGTAAAACCTTATATAATCCAATGTAGGAAGGATAACCTCATGGGAGGTGTGGAAGTTCACGACCACCAACTTTTCCGGACTTCTCTGACGGCAACCATCCAGTGGGAGTTCATGCCGAACCAGTACATAATTTCCAAGAAGTTTCGGGCGATGGTGATTGGATCAAAGTCGAGGGGCATGATGTACGGTGACCCTACCTGCAAAGAAGTTTCGGCTAATGGAGGTCGGAATGAAGTCGAGGGGCAAAATGTACGCCTCCGTATCATGGTGAGCGCATCTCGCAAGAGCAGATAGCAATAAGCAGGGTATCTTGAAAAGCTCAGGCCTCGCTTCGACGATGGCTGCGTGCATGTCCCTCGAGCATGCACCCAGTCGCATGACGCTCAACATATCCATACGCGAACAACAGAGGTCGAGGATGTCACTAGGGAGATTGCTCCAGTCGCGGCTCATATGGATGTTGCGCGCTTCACGTTTGGCCATGGTGGAGTTTGGAAGGTGGGGATTTTTGGGGCTTGATTTACGGGGGAGAAGGCTCTCGGTGCTGGAGCGGCTAGCGAGGGAATAGTGGCACTGTGGGGAGGCGAGCGAGGTGAGGGTACGTGGGGGCACAGTGAGATGATGAAGAGTGACCTCAGGATCTCCGGTGAGATGGACATGGAGATGGAGTGGTGCTAGGGGAGAGGGATACGAGGTGAGACATGCTATACAGTGGCGGTGATAGTGACTGCATAGTGCACAAGGTGAGGCTGACTTTGGTAACCCGAATATGCCACCTTTACTAGTGTCACGTCGGGCACAGGGTCTTGTCACTTCACTGTGAGGACCGGATGAATAATTTTTTGACCATCAAGTGTACTACAGTTGTACTACTACTAGTAGTAACATATGGAGTAGTACTGTATACCGGAAAGAGGTCTCCCGTGCTTGAATGCCTTTGGGTTCACTTCATCCTCCAGGTGCATCAATATTGCGAGCAGAACCAAATTCTCGTGCATGCGAAAGCGTGAAGAATGGCCTTTTCTTTTTTAGGATAACCGCATATTCCTAAACCAGAAAAGGTTGTGTCTCGCAGGCACGCGCCAATATCCATCCGAACCAGCTACGACACATTTTGTTGTCCAAAGAGATGGATATGTTTGTATATATGTTCGTCCACCCAAGTGGGTTTTGCGTAGGTCCCACCTATCAGGACGGGTACATAAATAAAAAGGAATCATAAAATGTTTCGCCATGGTGATTCGAAAGAGTGACCTCAACTAACCAGTGGCACATGTAGCGATAGAAAGATGGACACGTACACGTACACGTACCACTCCTCACTACGCTACCCTCATAGCCTTTTCGTTTCGCCGGTTGGTCTACCTAGCCGTCTAATCAACGGACTACATGCTACTTTTCCCATTTACTTCTCCACCGGGAACCGATTTTCCTCAGCATCTTCACCTCTCCTTCATTTGCATTAAAACCCCACTGGATTCACATTGTTTTAACCTCTTCAGATACTCCTGGAGTAATTCTGAAGCCCCTCTAAATAATCATCTTCTTCAGTTAGACTAGCCATCTTAATCCTAATTCTCCAAACCATAGCCCTCTGGTCCAGCGGTTCCAAATGGCGAAAGAGATCCCTATGCAGGTTTTTACCGTCAAACATGTCCTTGTCGAAGGCTCGTTGAGCATAGTTGCCACCGTCACCGACCACCCAAGGGTTGTTCGGGAGTGGATCAACAATGTATCCAACTCCCTTGAAAAGGTGGAGATGAAGGTCATCGGTCTCAACGTAGAGTACACGGAGCGTGCCACTGGGATGATCCAACGCGCCGCCGTCCATCAATTGTGCCTGAAAGATGAAGTTTTGGTGTATCACATCATAGACGCGCCCTCCATACCAGGTGAGGTCCATGATCTCATGTATCGGGAGGACATATACTTTTGTGGGGCAGCCATCGAAGGGGACAAACAGAAGCTCGCGCTGTACAACCTTGACTTGAAAAACATTACTGACCTACAAACTAGAATTCCTGTAGATGATTGTGATAAAGAAGCACCATCCCTATTCGACGTAGAAAATTATGTGCTCGGAACAAATATTGAGAAGGGCAACGAGACGTTGGGATTAAGGTCATCTGGATGGGAGAATTATCCCTTGACCAACGAGCGGATAAAATATGTTGCCCTCGATGCCTGTGTGAGTTTCGAGATAGGTGTAGGGTCGAAAGAGCTTGTTGTGAAGCCGTCTCCCATAGAAAATGAGAAGAAGAAGAAGAAGAATATGAAGAAGAAGAAAATAATAATAATAATAATAATAGGCTACACAGGCAGCAGGGCATTATAGATGGATGAACTATTTCCTCTCTAGTTAAAAAAAATTCCACTCTGTGTACATTGATATAGATGAACTATTTCATTGGTGTGAATGTCTTTGGAACAAGTATATTAGCTTAGGTCCAGTTGACTATAATTAGCTATTTATCAACCTAGTTTTCTCTACTACTCCTTATAGTGATCAGTATGCAATGCATTTGTCAGTAGACATGACAGCTTGTCGATGGAAGTTGAACTATGGCGGCCATCACGTTTCTACCACTGCCACACGCGATTCCCATGATGTCGGTCCAACCCATGGCACCACGCCCCCTGATGTCCACCTCACCCCTCTCGGCCCCATCGCTCCTCTGCCTTTGTGTTCACGACATGTGGGCCAGCTGAACTACGACGACCATCAAGTTTCTACCTATTAGGACTGAGAGTATATCGACCAAGGGGGGGTGAATGGGAGATTCAAATTTTCTTTCGAAAGCTTTGAAACTTATTCCAAACACTTCAGCGGAATAGAGTATTGAGAGAAATGCACTGAATCATATTTCTTCATCAGAGGCATATTCATCGAGAAAAGCATTTACAACAGAGCGAGCTTGATAGATAATGGGTTTAACAACAATGAGAGTTATGCAACAAGCAAACATGTGTAATAGAATCAAACACAACATAACAGAAACTGAAGGAAATGCAATTGAAGGGTTACACAAGATAACAATGATACAGACTACTAACGTAGGAATTGAAACGAGGAAAATAAAAGGATTTGATATTACAACACAGGATGAATGACACGGAACAAAACAATAATCAGAGAATCTAATGGCACAGAGAATGAATGAAAACTACTGAATGGAATGCAGTAGAGTAGATATAACCAGTGGTGCTCGATGGCGACAAGGGATTCGGTAGACCAGTTCACCCTTCTGCCAAAGGGCTACGTCTGGTTGGAGGGGCTATGACTTAACACGGAAGATAAAATCTCTTCACCCTATTCTCCTTCAACCCATAGCTGATGAGACTCGGGTTGATTTCACTCATGGTAGATCCTTGTCGGCGATCTCCAAACCTTCAGTCGAACTTCACGAACCACAATCACTCTTGGTTGCTGAAGATTAGGCTCGGTGAAGACAACAACTCTTCAACACTCGAAACCAAACCTATCCGTCTAGAGAGTGCGCAGCTCTTAAGAGTAATAGGTACAAGAAATCTCACTCAGAACTGCTGTGATGCTAAACCACTTTCTAAGTTTGGGCTCTTGGTTTTCTCTTGGTGGATCTTAAACTCAAATCACTTAGAGAGAGGTTGCTCAAATCAATCTTCTCAGAAATCTCAAATGGAGCAGCCAACGGATAACGTTAGAGAGGGGTGGGCATTTATTGCCGTAGCCTTCCCAGATGGGAAATGACCAAATTGGACATCGGCCTCAGCCAATGGACTAACGATACGATTCCAACGGTTGGATTTGAGCACACCGGTAACATTTCTTGCGGAGCAAGAAATGCTAACTCCTCGGTCTGAGGCAAATCTCTCACAGCGAAGAAGATCACAGTCTCTTGCTAGCAAGTATTTACTCGGAGCATAAAGAGATTTCTCTCGCATCTTTCATAGGTTGTATCTAAGCACCACATCTGATCTAAGCAATGAGAGCCTATACCCGTCTCAATAGTACGGAGGTCATATGACTCAAAAGACTGAAAGAAGAAAAACTAAATGAAACTACATCTTCATTTTGTCTTCGACTTCAGTCGCTGCAGTCAATTACTTTGGAAGATAGTTTTCGATGCAAAAGCTTCGCTATAACAGAAAACTTTTGAGGGGTTGATTTATTCACATTTATTTTCTTGACTCTATCACTTCAACAAATATAGCTTCTTCTTCTCTGCAGTGCAGATATGCTTCGGTGAAGTTCCTCGAACTCAGCACCAGAGACAACATTCTCTTCGGTTGTGTATGGACTTTTCTCTCTGTGTGCCCTAGCAAACAAATTAGTCCATACTTGTTTTTGTCAACAATCTCCAATACATAAGGTAGGCAGATATTGCACCCGCACTACCAGAGCCACACGTGATTCCCACGACGTCGCTCGAACCCATGACACCATACGTCCCTCGACCTGCGCCTCACCCCTCTCTGTCCCACCGCCCCTCTGCTTTTGTGAGAATCACATGTGGGTCTGCCACTTGTGTTGGGGAACGTTTTATGGGAAACAAAAAAATTCCTATGCTCACCAAGAACAATCTAGGAGATGAACATCCACGAGTGGAGAGTTTGCATCTACATACCCTTGTAGATTGCTACGCGAAAGCGTTAAGAAACGCGGTTGATGTAGTCGAACATCTTCACGATCCAATCACGGTCTGTCCTGCGAACTCCGATCCAAGTGTCGTATGGACGGCACCTCCGCGTTCAACACACGTACGGCTTGATGAAGCCTTCACCTCCTCGATCCAGAGAGCGGTGGTGATGTAGTAGCTCGAGTCCTCCGGCAGCACGACGGTGTGGTGGTGGAATCTCAGGAGAGCTTCGCTAAGCACTACAGAGAGGAAGAGGGCTACGAGGGAGAGGAAGGGCAGCGCTGTGGCGTGGAGATGTACTCAAGGATGGAGCTGCCCTCTCTCTACCTCTCTACATATAGGGGAAGAGAGGAGGAGGGGGCACCCTAGATCCCATCCAGGGGGGCGGCGGCCACAGGAGGAAACCCAGATGGGTTTTGGGCGCCTCCCACCTCCGGGAGCCTTGGCCCCCAAGGCAAAGGGGATGGATGCCCTAGGGGGGTGCCCCCACCCCTCCTGGTTATGTGGGAAAGGGTGATGGTGGCGCACAACCCCTTAGTGGTCTGGTTTGCCCCTCCCCTTGGCCCATGAGGCCCCCCAACACTTGCTGGGGCCCCCCAAAACCCCTTTCGGTGTTGCTGGTCATCACCCGGTACTCCCGGAACAACTCCGGATTCCAATACCTTTCGTCCAATATATCGATCTTCACCTTCAGACCATTCAGGAGTTCCTCACCACATCCAGATCTCATCCGGGACTCCGAACAACCTTCGGTAACCACCATAATGACTCAACTACACTTACATCGTCACCAAACGTTAAGTGTGTAGACACTGCAGGTTCGAGAACTATGCAAACATCACCAAGACACCTCTATGGTCAATAACCAATAGCGGGACCCCATATTGGTTCCCACATATTCTACGAAGATCTTATCGATCGAACCTCGATGTCAAGGATTCAACTAATCCCGTATGTAGTTCCCTTTGTCTATCGGTATGTTATTTGCCCGAGATTTGATCATCGGTATCTCCATACCTAGTTTATTCTTGTTACTGACAAGTCTCTTTACTCGTTCCGTAATGCAAGATCCTGTGGCTAACTCATTAGTCACATTGCTTGCACCTCATTGTGATACTGTATTATCGAGTGGTCCCTGAGATACCTCTCCGTCATACGGAGTGACAAATCCCGGTCTTGATCCATGCCAACTCAACAGACACCCTCGGAGATACCTGTAGAGCACCTTTATAGTCAACCAGTTACGTTGCAACATTTGGTACACACAAGGTACTCCTTCGGTGTTAGTGAGTTGCATGATCTCATGGTCATAGGAACATATACTTGACATGCAAAAAATGATACCAATAAACTTGAGACGATCATATGCTATGTTCATAGTTTGGGTCTTGTCCAGCACATCATTCTCCTAATGATGTGATCCTGTTATCAAATGACAACTCATGTCTATGACTAGGAAACCATAACCATCTTTGATCAAGAAGCTAGTATGGTAGAGGCTGACTATGGATATGTTGTTGTCTATGTATCCACACATGTATTTGAGTTTCCAATCAATACAATTATATCATGGATAATAAACGATTATCATGAACAAGGAAATATAAGAATGACCACTTTATTATTGCCTCTAGGGCATATTTCCAACAGTCTCCCACTTGCACTAGAGTCAATAATCTAGCATTACATGGTAATGAATCTAACACCCATAGAGTTCTGGTGTTGATCATGCTTTGCCCGTGGAAGAGGTTTAGTCAATGGATCTGCAACATTTAGATCCATATGTATCTTGCAAATTTTTATGTCTTCCTCCTTGATGTAATCGCGGATGTAATTGAAGTGTCGCCTTATGTGTCTGGTCCTCTTGTGAAACCTTGGTTCCTTGGCTAGAGCAATGGCACCAGTGTTGTCACAGAACCGAGTCATTGGGTCCAGTGCACTGGGCACAACTCCAAGATCCGTCATGAACTGCTTCCTCCAGACACCTTCCTTCGCTGCCTCCGAGGGAGCTATGTACTCCGCTTCACATGTAGAATCAGCTACCACGCTCTGCTTGGAACTGCACCAGCTTACCACTCCACCGTCCAAAACATATACTTATCCGGTTTGAGACTTAGAGTCATCCGGATCAGTGTCAAAGCTTGCATCGATGCAACACTTTACGACGAGCTCTTGGTCATCTCCATAAACGAGAAACATTTCCTTAGTCCTTTTCAGGTACTTAAGGATATTCTTCACCGCTGTCCAGTAATCCATTCCTGGATTACTTTGAAACCTTCCGGCCGTACGTATGGCGAGGCTGGCATCCGGTCTTCTGCACAGGATCACATACATGATAGAGCCCATGGCAGAAGCATAAGGGATGTCTCTCATCTTTTCTATATCCTTTGTAATCGTTCAGCATTGAGTCTGACTCAACTTCACACGTTGCAAAATAGGCAAGAACCCCTTCTTGGACTGGTCCATTTTGAACTTCTTCAAAATCTTATCAAGGTATGTGCTTTGTGAAAGTCCTATTAAGCGTCTCGATCTATCTCTATAGATCTTGATGCCTAATATGAAAGCAACTTCTCCTATGTCCTTAACTAAAAAACTCTAGTTCACATATTCCTTCACGTTTTCCAAAAGTTCTATATTGTTTCCAATCAGCAATATATCATCCACATATAATATTAGAAATGCTAAAGAGATCCCACTCACTTTCTTGTAAATACAAGATTCCCCAAAAACATGTATAAATCCAAACGCCTTGATCACCTCATCAAAGCGAAGATTCCAACTCCGAGATGCTTGCACCAGTCCATAAATGGATCGCTGGAGTTTTCACACTTTGTCAGCATTCTCTGGATCGGCAAAACCTTCTGGTTGCATCATATACAACTCTTCCTTAAGGAAACCGTTAAGGAACGCTGTTTTGACATCCATCCGCCAGATTCCATAATCGAAAAAATGCATCTATTGCAAACATGATTCTGACGGACTTAAGCATCTCTATGGGTGAGGAAGTCTCATCATAGTCAACTCCTTGAACTTGTGAAAACCCCTTTGCCACAAGTCGAGCTTTATAGGTGGTGACATTACCGTTCGTCTCTGTCTTCTTCTTTGATGAGGACATCAATAACATTGTTACACCCACAGCCCCTGCTGCTATACATACTGGACCAATTACTAGAGCTCGCGCACGCCAATTGAATTACCCAGTGCTTCCGTTTCTTGGTAACGGTTCTAATGTTCATGAGAATATGATGCTGCCTAAATTGGATACATTTGTTTTGCTTACAAATGAAGGGCCTAGCTTGGACAAGACAGATGAACCTTGGAGAAAGTTCAAGCATGGAGATGATGGAATGCGCAAGGGGAACAAGAACAGAGTTACAATTTATGATTCCGGGACTTTGAAGCCACCATAATGAGTGCATGAAGCCTTGGACGAAATATACAAGATGCCACTTCATAAATTTCGTCCTGAGGCTATTCTAGGTGCTGCGTCACCTTACTTTTGGGCCACGGCCATGTAATTTCGAAATACTTGATTATAGGCTGTTTTTAGAGTCTGTATGTGTGGGGAAACAAGAGTTAGGGCTGGTTTCGGACCCCTCCTCCAAGGACCACGAAATTCTCCCTCTCTCCACCATACATACAGCCCTTAGGGCATCGTTTAGACTTTGGGTTTTGTTTATATTAAGCCATAGCTACAACTTCGCGTACTTCGTTTGTGTTCAACAGCCAGAAAAGGCGTCACAGAACCCCACCTTGATCAATAAAGCTTTCCTCTTATATTCGCAATATACAGATTGCAATCTTAGTTTTTTGCTTGTTCTTTGTTTGCCTGCAGGAAAGAGACCTTCGTGGTCAGGTTGATCGTGCTCCGGCGTGGTCAATAACCTGTCGGAGTTGGTTTAGCGATTGCTAAGGCGCGATGTCCTCGCATGTTCATAGTCGGATCATCAAAGTCGACTTCCTCCAAAACGATAGCCACCATCTCATCGAAAGATGGGACACCTTTGCCTCTATCATTCTTGAAGATCCATTTATTCTAAATGGCCTTTCGCCCTTCAGGTAATACTTCCAAAGTCCGTACTTCGATTTCATACATGGATTCCATCTCGGATTTCATGGCCTCTAACCATTTGTTGGAATCCGGGCCCACCATCGCTTCTCCATAGCTCGTAGGTTCACCGTTGTCCAACAACATGACCTCTAAGACAGGGTTACCGTACCAATCAGGAGTTGTACGTACCCTTGTCGACCTACGACGTTTTATAATAACTTAAATCCAAAGCTTCATGATCATCATCATTAGCTTCCTCTTCAATGGACGTAGGTGCATAGAAACATCTTTCTGTGTTGCGCTACTCTCTGGTTGAAGTAAAGGTTCAACAACCTCATCAAGTTCTATCTTTCTCCCACTCAATTCTTTTGAGAGAAACTATTTCTCAAGAAAGGACATGTTCTTAGTGACAAACACTTTGCCTTTGGATTTGAGATAGAAGGTATACCCAACCATCTCTTTTGGGTATCCTTTGAAGACACATTTGCGTGCTTTGGGTTTGAGCTTTTCTGGTTGAAGCCTTTTGACATAAGCATCGCAGCCCCAAACCTTAAGAAACGACAACTTAGGTTTCTTTCCAAACCATAGTTCATACGGTATCTGGCTGAGCCTTTGCATAGTCTTTTCAGTATTTTGCTTTGTTGAATTTGCGGTTGCATCGTCGTGTCTAGTTGCTGGTCTTAGAGTCTAGTATTTTAGAGTTTGGAGTTCTGGTCATAAGTTGTCTTGCCGCCGCCGCACCATCATTATCGCCCCTGCCATATATCTCCACCGCATCATCATCATCGCTACTGCCGTATACCACCACCGCACCAACTTCATCGCCGCTGCCATATACCACCACTACATATTCACCGCCAATCTGAGTCCTTATACGCCACCACCTATCTGCCACCAACACGCCAATCCGAGTCCACCTGCAACATATATCCGCCACCAGTCCGAGTTCCACCAGATTCATCGCCGCCACCAGTCCGAGTTCCACCAGATTCATCTCCGCCACTAGTCATAGTCCGAGTCCAGTATTTGTTCCTTTATTTTCGAGTTCCAGATCACGCGATACTACGAGTTGTGACCAATTCAGACTCCCCAACTTCTGTGCTACCCGCAGTAGAAAAATAGTTCCAAACTAAAAAAAACTAAGTCTAAAAATTCTGGCTGGGCAGTTTTTAGACCATTTATAGACTTTTTCGAATTTGTGACACCCACCACCACCATTTTCTAGTAGCCTGTAGGATCATATTCTTGTGTGTTTCTGTTGCTGCTCACCATGGTAGGATCACAAGTCGATGAGATTGACTGGGAGAACATGACGAATAAGGAGTTGCATGATAAATTTTAGCAAATGATGACTGAACAGGTGCAAGATGTGCTGAATAATTTTGAAGAGGCCATGGATAAGATAACAGGCTTTGAGAAGACGTTCTAAACAAAGCTCGATAACAAATTTAATGAAGTGCTTGCGCGTCTTCCACAACCACCACCCGCTGCACCTGCCACACCTCTGCAACAACAACAACAACAACAACAACAACAACAACAACAACAACAACAACAACAACAACAACAACAACAACAACAACAACAACAACAACAACAACAACAACAACAACAACAACAAAAACAACAACAACAACAACAACAACAACAACAACAACAACAACAACAACAACAACAATAACAACAACAACGACGACGACGATGCCTACCTCCACGTTGCGAAATAGCCCTCCGCCGAGCGAGCAGTGTCCCTCTTGAGCCTAGGCGAACTGTTGGTGCTGCTATCGATACTTCTGTGGGTCCTGCTACTGATGCGGAGGAGGATGATTATGCAGGAGATTATGAGGATGAGGTTGATCAAAATCAGAACTATGTGCAACCACCAGCACCACAACCACCAGGTCGTCCACATGCAAATAATGGTAATGGTAGGGCTCCCCCTCAGGTACAAGATCATGACCATCTCCCTAAACTGAAATTGAATATTCCACCATTTGAGGGTAGATATGTTCCTGATATATATCTTACTTGGGAGTTTGAAACTTATATGTTCAAAATATCCCGAGGAGAGACGTGTTGCTGCTGCACTTTGTGCTTTCACTAGTTTTGCTTGTGTGTGGTGGTCTGAACATCGTAGGTTATATCCGAGTAATATTCCAACTACTTGGTTTGCTTTGAAAACTGCTATGCGTACTCATTGGGTTCCACCATATTATCAACCTGAATTACTTCAAAAATTACAGCGTTTAAGACAAGGAAAAAATTCTGTAGAGGAATATTATCAGGAATTACAAACTGGCATGATTAGATGTGGTATTGTTGAGGATAATGAAGCTATGCTTGCACGTTTTATGGGAGGGTTAAATAGAGAGATTCATACCATTCCAGAGTATAAGGAGTATCATAATATCACTCGTTTATTCCATCTTGCTTGTAAAGCGGAACGTGAAGTGCAGGATCGACATTCATTGGCACGAACTAACTTTTCTGCAGGTCGACCTTCCTCATGGACACCGCGTGCATCCTCTACTTCCACACATTCTACTGCATCGGCACCTCCATCAGCTGCCACCTCCAGTCGTGATACAAGAAAGCAGGCACAACCACCACTATCTACCACGAGCACACCTGTCGGGCCTGTACAGAGCTCTTCTTCTTCCATGGCATTAATAGGGCACACAAGTGATATTATTTGTCGTCGTTGTAAGGGAAGAGGACATTTTGCGAGAGAATGCAAATCTCAGCGTGTGATGATTGCTACTGAGGATGGTGTGTATGAGTCCGCTAGTGACTATGATGAGGAGACTTTGGCTCTTACTACACGTGAAGAACACGGTGGAGATGATTCTGAACATGAGACGCAATATATGGCTCCTAAAGATGTTGACAGGTATGAATGTTTAGTCGCTCAACGTATTTTGAGTGTGCAGGTTACTCAAGCTGAGCAAAATCAGAGGCATAATTTGTTCTATACAAAGGGAGTTGTGAAGGAACATTCTGTTTGCGTCATCATAGATGGAGGGAGCTGCAATAACTAGGCTAGCATGGAGATGGTGGAGAAGCTATCTCTCACCACACGACCACATCCACATCCTTATTATATCCAATGCTTCAATAACAGCGGCAAGATTAAGGTAACACATATTGTTCGTGTGCATTTTAGTATCTCTACATATGTTGATTATGTTGATTGTGATGTGGTACCTATGCAAGCATGTTCCTTATTACTTGGTATAACATGGAAATTTGATAAAAATTCTGTACACCATGGTAGAAACAATCAGTATACTCTTGTTCATAAGGATAAAAATATTACTTTGCTTCCTATGACTCCTGATTCCATTTTGAAACATGATATTAATAGAGCTAATAAAGCAAAACAGGAGCAAAATAAGAGTGAAAATCAGATTGTGGCAAAAGAATTCAAGCAACAAATGA
Source organism: Triticum aestivum (assembly GCF_018294505.1). Taxonomy (NCBI): domain Eukaryota; kingdom Viridiplantae; phylum Streptophyta; class Magnoliopsida; order Poales; family Poaceae; genus Triticum; species Triticum aestivum. Next base: position 262,698,790 of record NC_057806.1, on the reverse strand, counting down.
AGCCTAATAATAAACCATCTAGTGTTGCTTCTGAAATTAAATTGAAAAGTGCATGTTTACTTGCCACCAAGTCTGATATTGATGATCTAGATTTCAGCAAATCTATTTGCTATGCTTTTTTGTGCAAAGAGGTGTTATTTTATTTTGAGGATGTACCTTCCTCTTTGCCTCCTGCTGTCACTAACATTTTGCAGGAGTTCGTTGACATCTTTCCACAAGACATGCCACCGGGATTACCACCTATTCGAGGGATTGAGCATCAAATTGACTTAATTCCCGGTGCATCGCTACCCAACCATGCACCATACTGTACCAATCCAGAGGAGACGAAGGAGATTATGCGTCAAGTCCAGGAGCTGCTCGACAAAGGTTATATACGCGAATCCCTTAGTCCTTGTGGTGTTCCTATTATTCTAGTGCCAAAAAAGGATGGTACATCGCGTATATCTGTTGAATGTAGAGGCATTAATAATATTACTATTCGTTATCGTCATCGTATTCCTAGGCTAGATGATATGCTTGATGAATTGAGTGGCTCTACAATATTCTCCAAAGTTGATTTGCGTAGTGGATACCATCAAATTCATATGAAATTGGGGGATGAATGGAAAACAACATTTAAAACTAAGTTTGGATTATATGAGTGGTTAGTCATGCCTTTTGGGTTAACTAATGCACCTAGTACTTTCATGAGATTGATGAACGAAGTTTTACGTGCTTTTATTGGACAATTTGTGGTAGTCTATTTTCATGATATACTGATTTATAGCAAATCTTTGGAGGAACATTTGGAACATTTACGTGCTGTTTTTATTGCTCTATGTGATGCACGTTTGTTTGGTAACCTTGGAAAGTGCACCTTTTGCACCGACCGAGTATCTTTTCTTGGCTATGTTGTTACTCCACAAGGAATTGAAGTTGATAAAGCCAAGATTGAGGCTATTGAGAGTTGGCCTAGCCCAAAACGGTCACACAAGTGAGGAGTTTTCTTGGCCTCGCTGGATTCTATAGGCGTTTTGTGAGAGATTTCAGCACCATTGTTGCACCTCTCAATGAGCTTACAAATAAGGATGTGCCTTTTGTTTGGAGTACCGCATAGGAAGAAGCCTTCACAATATTGAAAGATAAGTTGACACAAGCTCCTTTACACCAACTTCCTAATTATAATAAGACTTTTGAGCTTGAATGTGATGCTAGTGGAATTGGGTTAGGAGGTGTGTTACTACAAGATGGCAAACCTGTTGCATACTTTTCTGAAAATTTGAGTGGGCCTAGTCTGAATTATTCTACTTATGATAAAGAAATATATGCTCTTGTTCGGACTTTAGAGACATGGCAACATTATTTATGGCCCAAGAATTTGATATACATTCTGATCATGAATCGTGAAACATATTAAAAGTCAAGCTAAACTGAATCGTAGACATGCTAAATGGGTTGAATTCATTGAGACTTTCCCTTATGTCATTAAACACAAGAAGGGTAAAGAAAATGTTATTGCTGATGCATTGTCTTGTCGCTATACTATGCTTTCACAATTTGACTTCAAAATATTTGGTTTGGAGACCATCAAAGATCAATATGTGCATGATGCAGATTTTAAAGATGTAATGCAGAATTGTAAAGAAGGAAGAACATGGAACAAGTTCGTCGTTAATGATGGATTTGTGTTCTGTCCTAACAAGCTATGCATTCCAGCTAGCTCCATTCGTATTTTGTTGTTGCAGGAGGCGCATGGAGGAGGATTAAGAAAAAAGTCAATTTTACTACCCTGAATAAAGTGTCTGGTTCACTTTACCCCCTGATCAATATTTCTGCTCCCTTCACCCCCTAAACAAACTCATACCGGTTGAAAGAGACCCTGGATGGTTTGTCTCGACTTCCTGCTGACGTGGCACTAGTCAACGGTGGTTTTGAGCCATAATAGTCCAAAATGCCTCCTGGACATTTGCTCCTGTGTCCCTGGACATTGTCTAGCCGACCACAATGTGCTCTGATCCCCCGAACTCCCTCCTCCTCACGTTGGTGGCTCCCTGATGCAGCCGGCGAGCGCTCGCATCAGCAGCAGCTGTAGTCGCGCCGCCCATCTTCCTCCCTTCCCTCTCTTTCTATTCCTCCGCTTCCTCTCTCTTCATCTCTCTCTTTCCTTCCCTCACGTATCTCCTCTCTTCTCGCAGGAGCACCATGAGCTGCCATGGAGCTCCGTCCGCCGCCGCCAGCGCCGATTTCGATGAGAACCGGCCTTCCTCGCCCAAATCCGGATGCTCCCCATCTCCTCCTCCCCGTCGGTCTCCCCAAACCGTAGCACCCAAGCTGCATAGCGCCGCCAGGAGGACGACGCTTGCTCCAGCGCCAAGCCCCGCGTCGTCCTGGGAGATCCACTTGTCCGACGCCCCCGCAAGGTGTAGCCGGGTGTGAGAAGTGGTGCGAAGCACCACCGCCCCTGCACCCTGTCCCCCCATAGTCGGCCGCCTCTGGTCGATGGGAGGCCACGGCCTCTCACGCCTAGCTCTGGTCCGCCGCTTCACCGCTCCTGCTCCAACCAGGAGCTCGCCGCCGGCCACCTCCGGGCCTCCTACAGCACCTCACCGCTGTCCAGCGACCCCATCATCGGCATCCACCTCCGGTCCGTGCCCATAGCTGCTGCTCCAGTCAGTCGCGCCACCACAACCACCTACAGCGCCGCCGCGAGACATTGATGGGTCACCTGACGAGTGGGCCCCACTGGTCAAATACCACCGTTGACTATTGCCACATCAGCAGCGGGTGGAGACAAACCAATCAAGGGGATGTTTTGTATGGTTTGAGTTTGTTTGGGGATTAGAAGAAGCAGAAATATTGATCAGGGGGTAAGGTAAACCACCCACTTTATTCAAGGTAGTAAAATGGACTTTTTTTGAGGATTAATGGGACACTTTGGTGTGAAGAATGTCGGATTTCGGGTTCCGGCAGACCCTTAAGGTTCGAACTCTGGGGTGCGCACGGAGATCTTTCCCCTACCGACTCGCGCTTCTATGGCTCGCAAGAAATCAAGGCTGGAAAGAAGAACACACAAAGGACACGAGGTTTATACTGGTTCGGGCCACCGATGTGGTGTAATACCCTACTCCAGTGTGTGGTGTGGTGGATTGCCTCAGGGGCTGATGATGAACAATATAGGGGGAAGAACGGCCTCGCGAGAGGTGTTCTTGAGCTGGTGCAGTGTGTTCTACTTGGTCCGGATCTCTCTCTCTCTTTCTCTTCTCTCTTTCTTTCTCCCCTTTTTCTCGCCTCCCTCTTCCTATGGTGGTTAGTCCTATTTATAGAGGCCCTGGTCCTCTTCCCAAATAATGAGCGGGAAGGGAGCCAACAGTTGGCCATTTTGAAGGGGAACATCTAGTACAAGTTATCCTGACCAAAGGTGGTCTTCGGCTATCAAAAGCACTGGTGATGACGCCTTCTTGGGCTCCACGGTGACCTCCGTCCTGCCGCTCTGCTGGTCTTGGTCTCGTTGCACCGGAATGGTAACCTTTGCCTGATGCCTTGGACTGTGCTTGTTCTCTTTGCACCGAATGGGGAACAAGGACACTGCACAGGCCGGCGCCCGCCTCGCGCCCGCCTGATCTCGATCGTCATGGCTTCCGTCACAGGCTCCTCACGAGGCACCCCTGCCTTGATCTCTCCGCCTCCTCGCGAGCCTGCCTGATGAGGCTGCTCCTGAGCAAGCCTCCTGTTGTCCGCCCCGCAAGGCTTGGCCCCTTGCGAGGGTCTTGAGCTTGAGCTGATGAAGCTGGGCCGCACTGGGCCCCCACTCGAGCCACGCCGCAGGCTGCGGGCAGGCAATTCTGGGGACCCCCGTTCCCAGAACACCGACAGTAGCCCTCGGGCCCAAGGCGCGCCCGGGCTTGGCTTGGCAGAGAAGCGAAGGGGCAAGCGTGAAGCGCTGCGGGCCCCAATAGCCTGCGGCCTTGGGCGCCGCGTGGCGATTGATTGGACGTGGGCGTCTGTGCTTCCCCATGACGCCTCGACAACCGTCCATCTGACAAAGAGGTGCCCAGGCCAGGCTTACTTGCTTTGTTCTTGTTCGCCTTGCCCCAGATCCCCTTTCTCGCTCTTCTCCTTCCTGCTCCCGAAATCCTCCAGATCTGTCTCAATCATTCCCATCCGGCACGCCATGGCGCCTCGTAAGTCCACAACCGAGGCCTGGTACTCGCCGGCTCTGGATCCCCCGAACTTCTCGGAGAAGAACCTTGCTCTCACGCGCCTGATGACGGTCGCGCAGGGCAGCAAAGGGGCGACTGTGCTCAAGGCCGACTCCGACCAGCCTGAGGGCAAGGGGAGCACCTTCTATCCATTCTTTGTGAGCGTCATCATCGCCGGTCTGGTGCCTCCTTTCTCCGAGTTCTTCTTTGCTATTCTCCGCCAATACAACTTGCAAGCTCTGCATCTCCATCCCAACTCTGTTCTTCTCCTGGCGATTTTCGCTTACTATTGCGAGGCTCACGTTGGGGTGAAGCCCTCGGTGGCCTTGTTGCGCCACTATTTTTCCCTTCGGGTTTCTCGTGCCCATGTCTCCGCATGCGCGAGCTTTATCGCATACTCCAACTCCAATGCTATCTTGAAGCCTGGGAAGAGAATCGAAGGCTTTCGGAGCAAGTGGGTCATGGTGGACGTCGGGCGCCTCCACCCCCGACTGGTGTTGCCTACGGGGCAGCCCAAGGCCGTTGACGCGTGGTCCCGCGCGGAGCTCGTCAACCCCCGTGCGAAGGCGGTGCTGAAGAGGATGAACGCGAACCTGAGGCCAGGCAACCTGGGGGCGGTGAAGCTGACCGGGGCTACACTCCTCAGGGAGTTCTTGGAGCACCGGGTGGCTCCACTCCAGGAGCACTCGCTCCCATTGTGGAGGCTTGGGGAAGCAGACGCCGCCCCGCGCCTAAGCTCCGAGGCCCTGACCGACGAGGATCTGGCCGCGGCCCTCCACTCCTTGGTTGGGGGAGACGTGGCGAGCCCGGTGGGCGCCCCCATCCCCCTGTTCCTTCATGACGACTGGGAGCAGGTGGTGAACTCCATGCCCACCTTCAATAGTGAGGGGCTGGTGCCTACGGAAGCTCCCGAGGATCTGGCAATGCTGGCGATGGTGGATGTATCCTCCGGCATCTCCAGCGGGAGTGAGAGGGAAGAAGAGGCGGAGGAGGAAGGGTCTGACTCTTAGGCGACTGCGAGGAGTCGGGGGAGTCCTTCCCTCGGCGCAGGTCCCGGGCCATCCGCTCCATGCTGGACGACGACGAGGCTAGCGCCAGGCGAGGAGGGGAGGACTCTCCCTTGGTCACAAGGAAGGGCAGGTCGGGGCCGGTTCTCCCAGGGTCTGCTCTGGTCCCCGGGCGGTCTGAGGCCAGCTCCAGCCCTCCTGACGTGCCTTCTCCTTTCGGGCCTCCCAAGGCTGACCCCAGCTGCAGGCTCTCGGGCTACTTGAGTCCACGAACGATGACCAGTAAGTGCTCGATTCGTGCTTCGTTTGGTTTCTGCCGCCGAGGCTTGATGTCTGCATTCTTTTGTCAGGCCGGCACCTGCAGCGAAGAGGTTGAGAGGGGCTTCTGCGGCCCTGCTTGGGGCAAGTCCATCTGCCGGGGTGGCGCCTTCATCTGCTGGGGAAGGAGACGGCGAGGCTCGCGCCTCCCCTGCCCGATCGTCTTCGCGAGGCCAACTGGGACGCTTCCGCGAGGAGTCAGCCCCCGTGGCCCCGTTGACCCTGGAGGCGGCCGCGCTCGATGCTGCAGCCGGGGTAGCCAAGGCCCAGGGGGTTCCTTCCTGCCAAGCTGTGATCACGCTGCCGTCCTCTCCGCCCGCTCCACTGGTTCTCGTCTCTTCTGATCCCTCTGCCGCCGTCCTGGACCGGGTCGCCAATGAACTGAGCCAGCTGCGGGAGGATCTTCTGAGCGCGGACCCTCGCCTAGTGGCTGGGTGCTTGGAGCTAGCTTCTGGCTGGGCCCGTTCTGCCACCTCCGTCCGAGCAGCGCTGAGCCAGGCCATGTCGGCCTCCGATGGTGAGAAGCGGGCCGCCAGCCAAGCCAAGGCCGCTCGCGACGCTGCCCTGGGAGACGCCGCAGCTGCCCAGGGCTGCTGCAAGGCGCTGGAGGTCGAGCTGCAAGGCCTACGCGACGAGCTCGCCAAGGAGGTCCGCGGCCGCCAGGAGAAGGAGATGAAGGCTCGGGAGGCTGCCATCAAGGACCGGGGCGCCAAGCTTGATGACCGCTGTGGCCGGTTGGAGACGCTGGAGCGGTCGCTGAAGGCGGAGAGGACCAAGCTAGATGCCAAGGCGAAGGTGCTGGCCGAGGATCGGGTGGCCTTCGCACAGCTGGAGAAGAAAGCTCGCGCCGCGCTGAAGATGCTTTATGAGGGCGGCTTGGAGGAGCCATTGGCTGGTGCGGAGGACGGCCCCGCCGAGCTGCTTCCCTTCCTGGTCCGTGCGCTTGAAGATGTTGCAGACGGCCTCGGCCCCACGGCCGAGGCCGAGGCGTGTGCCCTGTCTTCTGCAGCGCTGACGCATGTCCTCAGCCACGTCTACCTGCGCGACCCCAACGTCGACTTTGACAGCCTGCTGGAACCCATGAGCAGCGACCTTGCCGCTGCTGCCGCTGAGGCCATGAAAGGCCGAGCCGAGGCTTTTCTGGGGAGGTTCCGCGCCTTGAGTACCTTTCCGGACGCGGTGCCGCCAGCTCCGCGGCCTCAGGAGGCGGAGTCGCCCAGCGTGACTCCACCATAGGCTGCAGCACCACTAGAGAGTGATCCCTTCGCGGCTTCTGTCCTGTTTTTACTCCTGCAACATGCACCATGCCTCGCGGAGGCGTTTAGACTTGTGTTTGGCGTCGTGAAACAATCTATGGCTTGTAATATTTGCTTTAAATTCCCTAGAATTTTCATTTTTCCCTCCTATTTGCTTGCGCTCTACGTCGGCAGGGCCCGACCCCGCACATACCTCAACCGTCGTTAGCCCTGGCCAGAAACCAGGACAGGACTAAGGAGTGAGGGGCTACGTGCCAAGTTAGGCTACTGAGTCGCCATGCTCAGGAGTCCCCCTTGACGCGCGGGTAACAAGTAGGTAAGGCGAAAGCAAAGGAGTGGATTGATCGTTCTGCGTCGGCAGGGCCCGGCCCCGCGCATACCTCAACCACCGTTAGCCCCGACCGGAAACCAGGACGGGACTAAGGAGTGAGGGGCTACGTGGCAAGTTAGGCTCCTGAGTCGCGATGCTCAGGAGTCCCCCTTGATGTTCAAACGGGTTTTCATACCTTGGCTCCGCTCGGGGAGGGGCGCGCGACGACCAGGTCTGAGGGACGTGGCTGGGTGGCGTGCGCTCGGGCATGGCCCGGGCGTAGCCCCTATGTCCAGCCCCCTCGCGCGACACTCCCAAGGGGAGGCGTTGTGATGGTGCCAGACACTGAGCTCCGGGCTCCCTGAGGTTGGTACGGCCGTGGGCCGCCCTCAGTTGTTTATCACCAGCGCGGAGCATAGCGCTTCAGTATGTGTACGGGCATAGCCGCTCCTCGGTAGTGTCATCAGCCAGCACGGAGCATGGTGCTTCCACTGGTACGTGGGAGGGGGGCTCCCCTCCGGGAGGAGCCCCCGGGACATGTACAGCCCCGCCCTGACACGTGGCCGGCACGGTAGGGCTAGGAGAGGTGTATCTGGGCACTAGTGAGCCAGCGCGGGACTCACGAGGCCCTACCTCGAGGCGGGTTGTGCCTGGCTCTAGGCCTTTATCAATGGTGTGTTCCTGCAGGGTGGTTAGAATGCAAATGCTCTACGTCCTCAGGTCCCGGTCCTCGAGCGAGCTCAGCCGCCGCTGGCATGACAGGTCGCGATGCCGTGGGTCAAGGCCAGGGGGTGAGGGCTGGAGAGCCAGTAGGAGCCCATGAGTCGCGATGCTCAGGTACCCGCCTTTTAACATGCAAGCGCTTTGCATGAGAGCGGAGAAGTCTGCGATAAGCAGTAGATGACGATCATGGGAAACATATTAAGCGCGGAGGAGCATATTCATTTCAAGTAGATGCGGGAAAAGCAAACGCCGCTGGGCCAGGCCCGAGCAGCTTGGGGATGATGCAGCCCGAGGGGCGCCCCCAACAAGGTAGGTAAAGAGCGTAAGCAAAACGGATACATGTTGCAGGGACGGACCCACGCGACCTGGGAACGACACAACCCTGTGGGCTCTCCCAGCTAAAAATGGAACTTGAAACATGTCACCTGATGCCGTTGAAGATGAAGTGATGCCGAAGAAGTGGGCGACGCGCGGCGAAGACGTCGACCCTCATGAGCCCCCAGGCCCAGGAGCCTCGGGAGGCTCCGGGGGCACGGGTAGGTCTTCGAGGGCCATCTCCACCTCCGCCAGGACCGCACAATGCCTGATCTCATGAGCCTCCAGAATGCTCCTCAGCAGGCGTTGATGAGCGGCGACCGCGTTCGGCAGGCCGAAAGGCATGCGAACGTAGCTGTGAGGTGGACCCTCGCAACGCCTCCCCTTGCTGATGACTGGGGAGTAAAGCATCAGGAGAACTCCGGCCGTTGCCGCGCACATGAGCTGATCCGGTGAGCTGAACGTGATGGCGCACGCAGACCACCTGAGAGGGCGCGTGGCCTCAAGCTTGGGGAGGATTGCATTCACCTCACGAGCAAACTGCTTGAAGATGCGCCGTGATGCTGGGGCCTGGGCGCCACCCAAGATGCAAGCGATTGCGCGCGGCTCCTGGAAGCCCCCAGCCCCCTCGTCTTGATGTTGGTCTTCGTTCCTTCTTGGTGGTGGCGGTAGAGGAGGGAGGCCTGCGTTGCCGTGCGGGCGATCCTCACGAGGCTGATACCTCCAGCCTCCCTCGCGAGGCTAGTCCTGCCAGCGATCCTCGTGAGGTCGGTCACGCCACCCTTGGCGAGGGCCACGGTCTTCCCATCGTCCTCCACCTCTTCCTCCTCCTCGGTCATAGCCCCTGTCGTTGCGCTCGGGGCGTTGGCCGATACGCCCGTCTCGCATGGCCCTAAGCTCTTGGCATTCGTTGGTGTTGTGGGTGTGGAGGTCGTGGTACACGCAGTATCGGCTGCCCTTGGATGACTCAGGCTGATCCCTGCCTCGCTTGGTGTCTGGTTCCGCTGCGAGCACGACACCTCCCTTACGCTTCACGTCCTTGGCCTTGGCCTTTTTCTCTTCTAGGTCGGCAGCCAGGAGCTCGAGGAGGGAGAGGCGTCCTTCCTCAGCCCTGGTGCACTTGGTCGCCAAGTTGAACAGCTCCAGGGATGTGCACAGGTCTTCATGGATTTCCAGCTCCTCCTTCCTCTTGATGTCGCGCACGCTATCGGAGAAGGCTAAGATAATGGCTTCCTCAGTCACCCTGGGGATCTTGAGGCGAGCATTGTTGAAGCGTTGGATGTATTTCTGCAGGGTTTCCCCTGGCTGTTGCTTGATGTGGCGCAGGTCGCTTATGGCCGGGGGCCGGTCGCGAGTGCCCTGGAAGTTGGCGATGAAGCGAGTGCGCATCTCGTCCCAGGAGGACATCGTGCTGGGATCCAGGTTCAGGAGCCAGGTGCGGGCGCCGTCCTTGAGCACCATGGGAAACCAGTTTGCCATGACCTTTTCGTCTCCGTTGGCGGCTTCGATGCCCAGCTCGTAGAACTGTAGGAATTCCGCGGGGTCCATCGTGCCATCGTAGCGAGGGGGTAGATCAGCCTTGAACTTGCCTGGCCATGTGACGCCGCGTAGCTCGGGGGTGAAGGCGCGGCAGCCTGCTGTGGCCACCGGTGCCCTTTGCTAGTGCTGGGCCTGCTCCTGGTGATTACCACGCGCCGCCGCTTGGAGGAGCGGGGTCTCGGCGTGGAGGCGCAGGGACGCGATCTTGGCGCGCCAGTCACTACAAGAAATATGTCAACTTATGACCTTCTGTCAGTGACCCTCGAAGAATTGGTCATAAATTTATGACCATTTTAGACCAATTGGTCAAAAGCTGTCTGGGGGCTCTAAACCCTAAACCATAACGACCATTTTGGTCAGAAAGGTCATAATTTCATTAGAGGAAATGGTCATAAAGCAAACGGGGCTAGTCCGCTGCCTTTTTTCTAGTGGTTAACGACCAATATAGAGGGTCATAGCCTTGTAAATTGTGGTGGGTTGCTATGACTAGGCGCCATCTCATCAGTTTTGCCTATGTGTCATGTCCATGTGGCAGTTTTTGCCCTAGGTTGTGAAGCAACCTATATTTCTGTCATTCCCAAAATTCCCAAAAAAATCTCATAAATTCTTTGGGTCATATCTTCGTCAAATATGTAAAAACCTTCCTTGCCTAGTTCAAAAATAATTCAAAAATATTCATTTTTCTATTCTGTTCAGAACAACAGTTTGTGAAGGAAGTACCACTTTGGCATGTCCAAATAGTATCCATTTTCTACAGTGCTTTCCTATGCCCAAATAACCATCCTCCACCAAATGCCAGCTCAATCCATTTATTATTTTGAGCCGAGCTTCAACATTCGTAGTCATGTCCAGTGTGGTAGTTTGCAAAGCAAGTACCACCTAGGCTCCTCCTTTTGAGCTGAAAATTTGTGAAGACGGTCTTCTTAGTAACTGATCATCCTCAGCCAAAACTCACGCCCATTAGTCATGTACATTTCCCGTACCGCTAATCAAACACTTGGCTGCTAATTCATGTTTGAGCATCGATCGGTCTCCTCGTGAGAATCTTATGTTGTAATTTTCTTCCTAGCACCTACCTGGGGAGTGCCCAACCCACTAGACATGCCTAGGCCGCCCAGAACACATGGCAACACCATGGTCACGCGGTGACCACGCGGCGGGCATGCGAGTTTACGTGCTCTAGAGTTGGGGCCCTCGGCCACCACCCAAACCTCGACGTATCGCCACCAAACCATGTATTTATGATTAAATAGGTACTTATGTAACTAGAAATGATTTTTGGAAAAAATAAATAGCAAACTATGAGGCAGCTGCAGTTCAAATTTGACCCGCTTCCACCTGAATCGGCGGAATTTGTCTTTTTCACCAGAGGTGGATAAAAACATTTTACACCCAATCATCTTGTCAATTGTACATTAAATATGTCCTAGTATTTTAGAAAATTGATTTGGTCAAATTTTGCAACAATTATTTGGTAGGTCCTTCATAGAAAAAACCTCCTTTTGGGCAGTCAAAAATGGAAAATGGTTTTTTCGTCCAAAGAAAATGAAAACTTCCTTAGGCAACATTGTTTGCCATTCCAATATGCACCCTTGTGCACAATATGAGATCATTTGAACAAACTATGCCATGGATGTGGCCATAAGATTGATCATTCGGCTTCAAAGCCATTGATCTCCACACGTGATAGCTCGTTTCTGAGAACACTTTTTTAAAATAATTGCCGTATTACAAGTTTATTATTTTTCCTAGGAACTTGGCCACATATAATGACACAATGCGAAGGTTTCCCAATTTTTTGATTTTTTTAGATTTTTTTATGCCCGTTTCAAAATGTGGTCAAAACGGCGGGAATGACCGTTCCTAGCTAGTTGTTGAATCTTGTAATTTTTTTGGTGTTTCTATGATTAAATAGATACTTATGTACCTAGAAATGATTTTTGAAAAAAATAAAGAGCAAACTACAAGGTAGCTACAGTTCAAATTTGACCCGCTTCCAACTAAATCGGCGGAAATTTGTCTTTTTCATGAGAGGTGGATCAAAACCTTTTTCACCCAACCATTTGGTCAATTGTGCAATAAATATGGCCTAGTATTTTATAAAAATGATTTGGTCCAATTTTGCAACAATTATTTGGTAGGCCCTTCACAAAAACACCTCCTTTTAGGCACTCAAAAAATGGAAAATGGTTTTTCGTCCAAAGAAAGTGACAACTTCCTTAGGCAACATTGTTTTCCATTCCAATATGCACCCTTGTGCACAATATGAGATCATTTAAACAAACTATGCCATGGATGTGGCCATAAGATTGATCATTTGGCCTGAAAGCCATTGATCTCCACACGTGATAGCTCGTTTCTGAGAACACTTTTTTAAAATAATTGTCGTCTTACAAGTTTATTATTTTTCCTAGGAACTTGGCCACATATAATGACACAATGCAAAGGTTTCCCAATTTTTTGAATTTTTTTGAATTTTTCATGCCCGATTCAAAATGCGGTCAAAACGGTGGGAATGACCGTTCCTAGCTAGTGGTTGAATCTTGGAATTTTTTTGGTGTTTCTATGATTAAATAGATACTTATGTACCTAGAAATGATTTTTGTAAAAAATAAAGAGCAAACTATGAGGCAGCTGCAGGTCAAATTTGACCCGCTTCCAGCTGAATCGGCGGAATTTGTCTTTTTCACCAGAGGTGGATCAAAACTTTTGACACCCAACCATTTGGTCAATTGTGCATTAAAAATGGCCTAGTATTTTATAAAATTGATTTGGTCCAATTTTGCAACAATTATTTGGTAGGTCCTTCACAAAAAACCTCCTTTTGGGCACTCAAAAAATGGAAAATGGTTTTTTCGTCCAAAGAAAATGAAATCTTCCTCAGGAAACATTGTTTTCCATTCCAATATGCACCCTTGTGCACAATATGAGATCATTTGAACAAACTATGCCATGGATGTGGCCATAAGATTGATCATTTGGCTTGAAAGCCATTGATCTCCACACGTGATAGCTCGTTTCTGAGAACACTTTTTTAAAATAATTGTCGTATTACAAGTTTGTTATTTTTCCTAGGAATTTGGCCACATATAATGACACAATGTGAAGGTTTCCCAATTTTTTGATTTTTATTTGAATTTTTTATGCCCGTTTCAAAATGCGGTCAAAACGGCGGGAATGACTGTTCCTAGCTAGTGATTGAATCTTGGATTTTTTTGGTGTTTCTATGATTAAATAGATACTTATGTACCTAGATGTGATTTTTGTAAAAAATAAAGAGCAAACTACAAGGTATCTACAGTTCAAATTTGACCCGCTTCCAGCTGAATCGGCGGAAATTTGTCTTTTTCATCAGAGGTGGATCAAAACTTTTTACACCCAACCATTTGGTCAATTGTGCATTAAATATGGCCTAGTATTTTATAAAAATGATTTGGTCCAATTTTGCAACAATTATTTGGTAGGTCCTTCACAAAAAAAACCTCCTTTTGGGCACTCAAAAAATGGAAAATGGTTTTTTCGTCCAAAGAAAGTGACAACTTCCTTAGGCAACATTGTTTGCCATTCCAATATGCACCCTTGTGCACAATATGAGATCATTTGAACAAACTATGCCATGGATGTGGCAATAAGATTGATCATTTGGCTTGAAAGCCATTGATCTCCACACGTGATAGCTCGTTTCTGAGAACACTTTTTTAAAATAATTGTCGTATTACATGTTTATTATTTTTCCTAGGAACTTGGCCACATATAACGACACAATGCGAAGGTTTCCCAATTTTTGATTTTTTTTGAATTTTTCATGCCCATTTCAAAATGCGATCAAAACGGCGGGAATGACCGTTCCTAGCTAGTGGTTGAATCTTGGAATTTTTTGGTGTTTCTATGATTAAATAGATACTTATGTACCTAGAAATGATTTTTTGTAAAAAATAAAGAGCAAACTATGAGGCAGCTGCAGGTCAAATTTGACCCGCTTCCAGCTGAATCGGCGGAATTTGTCTTTTTCACCAGAGGTGGATCAAAACTTTTGACACCCAACCATTTGGTCAATTGTGCATTAAACATGGCCTAGTATTTTAGAAAATTGATTTGGTCCAATTTGGCAACAATTATTTGGTAGGTCCTTCACAAAAAACCTCCTTTTGGGCACTCAAAAAATGGAAAATGGTTTTTTCGTCCAAAGAAAATGAAATCTTCCTTAGGCAACATTGTTTGCCATTCCAATATGCACCCTTGTGCACAATATGAGATCATTTGAACAAACTATGCCATGGATGTGGCCATAAGATTGATCATTTGGCTTGAAAGCCATTGATCTCCACACGTGATAGCTCGTTTCTGAGAACACTTTTTTAAAATAATTGCCGTATTACAAGTTTGTTATTTTTCCTAGGAATTTGGCCACATATAATGACACAATGCGAAGGTTTCCCAATTTTTTGATTTTTTTTGAATTTTTTATGCCCATTTCAAAATGCGGTCAAAACGGCGGGAATGACCGTTCCTAGCTAATGGTTGAATCTTGAATTTTTTTGGTGTTTCTATGATTAAATAGATACTTATGTACCTAGAAATGATTTTTGTAAAAAATAAAGAGCAAACTATGAGGCAGCTGCAGTTCAAATTTGACCCGCTTCCAGCTGAATCGGCGGAATTTGTCTTTTTCACCAGAGGTGGATCAAAACTTTTGACACCCAACCATTTGCTCAATTGTGCATTAAACATGGCCTAGTATTTTAGAAAACGGATTTTGTCCAATTTTGCAACAAATATATTGTAGGTCCTTCACAAAAAAACTAATTTTGGGCACTCAAAAAATGGAAAATTATTATTTGTGCAAGGAACATGAAAGCCCCCCCAAACCAACATTGTTTGTCATCCCAAGATACACACATGTGCACAATATTGACTCATTTTAACAAAGTATAAAAGGGTGCCATGTTAAATGTTTATCCAGAATAAGAGGTTAAAAAACAATACTACATAAGCTTCATTCTGATTGGTGCAATCAGTCATGGCATGGATTGATGACATGGCAAACATCTGGCCATCCATACATCATCCATCCGTCCGTCGATCCAACCAACCAACTGGAGCAAACACCCTCCTCTCTCTCTCTCTCTCTCTCTCTCTCTCTCCCTCTCTCTCGCGCGCGAACCCCACCCAACCTGCTGTCGTGCCCTCCTCTCTCTCTCTCTCGAACCGAACCCTAGCGCTCCACCCCTCACTGCCTGCCGCCGCCTCTGTCGACCTCAGGCGGGAATCAACGGCCGGCGAGATCTGGCGCACGCGCGGCGAGATCCATCTCTCTCTCACACGAGAGGGAAAATCCCCACGACTCCTCCTCCTCTCTGGATCGATCCCCTCCAACCCACATCTTCCCCCTCACTGGATCGATCCCCTCCAACCCATCCACCGCAGACCTCCCCCAACCCCGGCCTCCTCCACCGCCGGCGACCCCTTCTCTTCCTCCCCCAACCCAGCCACCTCCAGGAGCAGATCCATGCAGGACAGATCTGAGCTCCCCTGCCTCCGTTGCTCCCTTTCCCTCGACTAGATCTTCCTCTTGTGTTCTGGCACCTCGCCGGCGTGGCTCCGGCGTTGCTCCGGCGACTCAGGTGAGTCCATCCATTTGTCCTCATCGCATATCTCCCTCCCTATCTTCCTCACCTCATCTTGTCTCCCTTGTAGATCCAGCACGCCGTCGTTACTCGAGCACCGGGACGCCATCGACGGGAAGTCGTCCTCCTCACCTCATCTTGTATCCCTCACATGAACGATGCAGCTTCACCGCTACCCTGACGCCATCAAGGTCAGACCCCCAATCCTCTCCTCTCCTTTTCATTTTCTTCTTCCCCCTTACCTTCCATTCCCCTCCCCGATGTGCAGGAGCAGCTACACGCCTGCAAGGCTGCAACATCACCAACTCGACGTGGATGCAGGGAGAGGAGACGCCCAACCATGGGCAAGCTCTACGTCGGCATCTGCCTTTGTAGCTTGGCCTAGGGTTAGCTGAATGCTCAAGACATGGGTAGTTCTGGGAGATGGTGATTAGGGACTGTTTTACAACACATCATCCTCTGTTTTTACACATAGTTGTAGAAGAAAATACTTTTACTTATTGCAAGTCGCGACTGTCATGCGTATGTTATGAATTCAGAAACTATAACATGTTTTTTTTGCCATGGTGAAGGAGTAAAGTGAACAATTAAGTTGCTAGTTCAGTATGTGAGTTGCATCATATTGTACATGAATGCTAGCTGAATATCAGTTCTGTATGTTACTTGGTGCATAACTTTTACTTATTTGCAAGTCGTAGCTGCCGTGCACCCGTTATGAATTCAGAAACTATAACATCAATTCGTCAGCAGCTTTTCTTAGTGGAGTTGCTAATTTGCCGCTGTAAAGCTTGCTTTGAACATATCCCATTGTACATAATTAATACTGGATTAGTTACTTGCTTTTGTACACATGCCAGCGGGATGTTCTCTAGTTTCTCTAAATGCAGTGATTCGAAACTTCAATGTAGTCATTTTACAATGCACCATGGTTTCTTGTTTCTGTTGTGAAAGTAATGTCAATGGTGTTGCACGGTTCTGAATAAAAATGCAACTGGCTTGTGAATGTCAATGAACTTACAATATCAGTCTCTTAGAGTTGTTTTTGCAACCTAATATTGTTGTAAAATCCTTTCCTTGAGCTGCGGTTGATGTGGTGGTCTGCTGTTGTGGATGATACATGCAGGGGCTATTGGGGAACACGGAGAAGGACAGGGTCCGGAGGCTGATAGGCTCAAGCCTCCCGTGGAGCCATGATTTTCCCAGTTGATGGATCTTTCCTATGCACGCCGGCATCCAGGTTCGTCATACCCCATCTCCCGCCTCTCGCCCCTTCTCATGTCGACTTGTATGCGGTTGTTCGGATGTGTTCATTAGTTGGAGAGTGTTTCCCGTCGTGGATCTTCTCTGGTTTGGAATATTTAGGTTGTAATTGATGCGCGATTTGAGCTGTGATGGGATTACTCGATTACCTTTCCGTGTAGGTCTAGTTGTTTTCACGCGAGGATGCGCCAATTAGTGTTCGATCCGTGCGACCCTTCTGAATTGGTCAGGAACATGAACTGTGACAAGACCATCCAGTGATTCGCTGCTTGCAAACAACAGCTAGTAAATCGGTCACCGTGGGGGCGGGGACATGAGATTCAGAGAAGAGATGCTGCTGCCTGCCTATACTAGTTCATATGTATCCAGCCGCCTAGATCCACCATACTCACCTCGTGTCACTGTCCTACTAGTAGTTCCTAGACCATTAGCTCCTGCTTGCTTTTTTTGCTGCACAATGCTCATTTTGCTGCTAGTGTCCATTTAGTAGTTTTTTTACTATGTTTTGGCCTAGTTTTGTTCACGTGTATAATAAGCATCCTGAATGCTCATTTAGCAGTGTATTAATAACACTGCTAGTTTTGTTCACGTGTATTCAGATTAATACATTGTGTTATTAAACTGCACAATGCTCATCCTGTTGGCTACTTGTCGATGTTCTCCGCATAACTATAGGCTGCCATGTCTTTTCCACTTTCCTTTTCGCTTTCTATAATGCTAACTTGACGGTAACCCTATAGTTTGTTGGCTGTTGCAACCCAGCAGCGGCACTTCCATTTTAACGCATGTACTAGTGTGCTAAAACTTGCAAAAGACACAAATCTTGAGCTTTCTTTATCGGCTTGTTGCTGCTGCTCCTTGTGTACAATGATTGATGTTGCTCTAGTTAGTGTTGTAGAGGAAGAAAGAGGATGTATTCATATTACTTGCTTCTACTGCTTATATAGACATGTATGTATGTTTACTTCATTTCTTCCTTGTCTCTCCGATCCCCTCCTAATGAATTTGTTTGTTCGATTTGGATTAGCAGGCTCGTCCCTGGACCAGATGTTCAAGTACAGCCCCATCCACCGCATCGACCTGGAGTCAGGTATGTACTCGTCTTGTTCAACAAATCGGACAGATGCTTCATGGCCTAATGCTTGATGCTAAGCGTCAATACATGGATCTGTAGCGGTCTAGATGAAGAGCATGATTTGATTTGTTTGGGTTTGAATTGATCGTGTGCGTGCGTGTGTGTGTGTGTGTCTACAAGGGAGCATGCTTAAGTTACTACTGTACTGTTCTTTTATGTCCTGCTACAGTTTGACACTATTAATTAGGCTTGCTGGACATGTCATGGTACAAGCCTTTGTCTTTTTTAGCATCAACAAATGTTTATCTACTGTAAAGTACTATCAATTAGGATATAGCAGTAACTATAACAGCAGTAACTGTTTGGAGAAATGACTCCAAACAGAGTTGCATAATTACCAATGATACATTTTTTTTCTAATTTTTGCATGAGAGCAAACTGGTGTAGCTAGCTGGACTATGCGGCCATGAATCAGGAAGTGGCATATTTAGATTTACTAATAGAAAAAATGTATTAAAAACTTTAAATTTGTCTGTTAGAGATAGCAGTATCGATTGTACCTGTTAAACAAGCATCAATTCTTCCTGGAATGTTTGTCTATCAGCTAGTATGATTGTACCTGTTAAACAAGCATAATTAACATATTTCTCAGGGTGCTAGAGTCACATACTCTTGGGTTCCATGTTAAAACAAACTAATGGCTATATATCTTAGTAATATTAAACAAATCTATATGGTTGTTGATGATATATCTTAGTAATTTTAGTTTTGCCTTCATGTGCTGATGCAGGTGCCCAGTTTGTGCTCGCTACCGAAGGAGCTCCATGTTGAAGAAGATTGAAGACACTTGTAGAGCTATAGGGTTAACACCAGGACACTGTATCATGTGTAGAGCTTGTATATGTTAGAGCTTATTATGTGTAGAGCTTGTAAAGTATATGTTACTTGTACAATAGGAGCTCTGTACTGAATCTGGCTGATAATATTTGGAGTATTATGTGTGTGTTTTGTTTGTGCCAATTTAAATACTGGTTATTTATTTACTATTAAATTGAAATATGAAGAATATGAACTTGCTAGCTGGGACCCACATACCTGAACCTGACATCTGGGACCCATTTGACTAGTGGACCTTTTTTATATTACAAAAAAACTAAAACTTTCTAGCGAAAAAGGCCACGGCCCAAAAATGAGAAGGCTTAATGGTTGGGCTTGGCCCATCTACCTAGCCAAAATTAATATGAGAAAAAACACTAATAGGCTGAATTAATGGGCTAGGCCCATGTAGAAAACCGAATTGGACCAGGCTGAATCTTGTGCCACATCAGCTTGCCATGCTGGATGCCTACGTGGCCTGGGGAGGTTTCTAGTGACCAAAACAGAACAATAGGCTTATTTTGGTCGTAAATGTCTTCGACCATTCCAGAAGAAAGGTCGCTATAGTCAGTTTATGACCGCCAGCTTTTGACCTTCTGTTTTTGGTCACAAAAAGGTCGCAAATGAAAAACCATGACCTTTCAGTGACCAATAGTGGTGGTCACAAGTTGACATATTTCTTGTAGTGGGTGCTGGGAGCACGCGAGCACCTTCTTGGGGACGAGGGATCTCTTGGCAGCAGCTCCCTTCTTGCCGCGCAGGCGCCAGACGTGGAGGGTCTCGCCCTGGGGCTGCGCGCCTTGGAGCCAGGGCGCCTTCTTGGGGAGGAGGTGGCGGAGGCGCCTCCTGATCCTCGCCCCCTGCGTGGAATGGAGGGCGAGGCAGCGAGAGGGACGGCAAGGGAGAGCCCCCTGCGGCACTGATGAGCTCGGTGATGCGGGCGAGCCAGTCCTTGTAGAGGTCGTCGACGGGGCGGTAGTGCAAGAGCTCTCTTGCCAGGAGTAGCGCGGCGTGCGCGTCCGTGGGGGCACGATGGGCGTGGGACGACGAACCGACTGGAGTAAGTGACGGGGTTGCGGTGCGGCCCTCCCGCCGCACCGAAGGATGCTGGGACGAGGCCTGCTGCTCGTTCCCCGCCGGGCCGGTGGCAGCGTTGGCGGCAGGCGACGGGGAACGACGAGGGCGTCCGCCGACAGGCGCCGTCTGGGCGACGCGGGTGGCGAGAGCAGCCCGGCACTCGGCGCGAGCCCGAGGAGCGTCAGCCATGGACACGACGGAAGATCACACGCGAACAACGGAAGAAATATTCTGGCGCACCCCTACCTGGCGCGCCAAATGTCGGATTTCGCGTTCTAGCGGACCCTTAAGGTTTGAACTCTGGGGTGCGCACGGAGATCTTTCCCCTACCGACTCGCGCTTCTATGGCTCGCAAGAAATCTAGGATGAAAAGAAGAACACATAAAGGACACGAATTTTATACTGGTTCGGGCGACCGATGTGGTGTAATACCCTACTCCAGTGTGTGGTGTGGTGGGTTGCCTCAGGGGCTGATGATGAACAATATAGGGGGAAGAACAGCCTCGCGAGAGGTGTTCTTGAGCTGGTGCAGTGTGTTCTACTTGGTCCGGATCTCTCTCTCTCTTTCTCTTCTCTCTTTCTTTCTCCCCTTTTTCTCGCCTCCCTCTTCCTATGGTGCTTAGTCCTATTTGTAGAGGCCCTGGTCCTCTTCCCAAATAATGAGTGGGAAGGGCGCCAACAATTGGCCATTTTGAAGGGGAACATCTAGTACAAGTTATCCTGACCAAAGGTGGTCTTCGGCTACCAAAAGCACTGGTGATGACGCCGTCTTGGGCTCCACGGTGACCTCCGTCCTGCCACTCTGCTAGTCTTGGTCTCGTTGCACCGGAATGGTAACCTTTGCCCGATGCCTTGGACTGTGCTTGTTCCCTTTGCACCGAATGGGGAACAAGGACACTGCACAGGCCGGCGCCCGCCTGGCGCCCGCCTGATCTCCATCGTCATGGCTTGCGTCACGGGCTCCTTGCGAGGCACCCATGCCTTGATCTCTGTGCCTCCTCAGAAGCCTGCCTGATGAGGTTGCTCCTGAGGAAGCCTCCTGTCGTCCGCCCCGCAAGGCTTGGCCCCTTGCGAGGGTCTTGAGCTTGAGCTGATGAAGCTGGGCCGCACTGGGCCCCCACTCGAGCCACGCCGCAGGCCACAGGTAGGCAAGTCTGGGGACCCCCATTCCCAAAAGGCCGACAAAGAAGACGGAAGACGTACTTGCTACACATTTCTTTTGGCCAAAGATGAGACGGGATGTTGAGCGTTTTGTTGCTCGCTGCACTACATGTCAAAAAGCTAAGTCATGACTCCATCCTCATGGTTTATATATGCATTTGCCTGTACCTAGTGTTCCTTGGGAGGATATATCTATGGACTTTGTTTTAGGTTTACCTCGAACAAAGAAGGGGAGGGATATCATATTTGTTGTTGTGGATAGATTCTCCAAAATGGCACACTTTATACCATGTCATAAAAGCGATGATGCTGTTAATGTTGCTAATTTGTTCTTTCGTGAAATTATTCGCTTGCATAGTGTGCCAAATACTATTGTTTCAGATCGTGATACTAAATTTCTTAGCCACTTTTGGAGATGTTTGTGGGCTAAGTTGGGGACTAAACTGCTTTTTAGTACTACTTGTCACCCCTGAACTGATGGACAAACTGA
Organism: Triticum aestivum; assembly: GCF_018294505.1. Taxonomy (NCBI): domain Eukaryota; kingdom Viridiplantae; phylum Streptophyta; class Magnoliopsida; order Poales; family Poaceae; genus Triticum; species Triticum aestivum. The sequence continues at coordinate 262,677,575 of NC_057806.1, read as the reverse complement.
AGTAGTCAATAGAACATTGTCTACTATGCTTAGGGTTGTTATGAAGAATAATAAGAAAATGTGGGAAGAATGCTTGCCTCATATTGAATTTTCTTATATTCGTTCATTGCATTCTACTACTAAGATGTGCCCTTTTGAAATTGTGTATGGTTTCCTCCTCGTGCACCTACTGATTTGTTGCCTCTTCCATCTTTGGAGAAGGTTAATTTTGATGCTAAAGAACGTGCTGAATTGATTTTGAAAATGCATGAGTTAACTAAGGAAAACATTGAGCGTATGAATGCTAAATATAAACTTGCTGGAGATAAGGGTAGAAAACATGTTATGTTTGCACCTGGAGATCTTGTTTGGTTACATTTGTGTAAGGATAGATTTCCTAATTTGTGCAAATGAAAGATAATGCCACCTGCGGATGGTCCTTTTAAGGTGTTAGAGAAAGTAAATTATAATGCATATAAACTTGAGCTGGCTGCAGATCTTGGAGTTAGTCCCACTTTTAACATTGCAGATTTGAAGCCTTATTTGGGTGAGGAAGATGAGCTTCCGTCGAGGACGACTTCATTTCAAGAAGGGGAGGATGATGAGGACATCAAAACCATTGTTACACCCATAGCCCCTGCTGCTATACATACTGGACCAATTACTAGAGCTTGTGCGCGCCAATTGAATTACCAGGTACTTCCGTTTCTTGGTAACGGTTCTAATTTTCATGAGAATAGGATGCTGCCTAAATTGGATACATTTGTTTTTGCTTACAAATGAAGGGCCTAGCTTGGACAAGACAGATGAACCTTGGAGAAAGTTCAAGAATGGAGATGATGGCATGCGCAAGGGGGACAAGAACGAAGTTACAAGTGATGATTCCAGGACTTTGAAGCCACCATAATGAGTGCATGAAGCCTTGGATGAAATATACAACATGCCACTTCATAAATTTTGTCCAGAGGCTATTCTAGGTGCTGCGTCACCTTACTTTTGGGCCACGCCCATGTAATTTCAAGATACTTGATTATAGGCTATTTTTAGAGTTCGTATGAGTGGCGAAACAAGAGTTAGGGTTGGTTTCAGACCCCTCCTCCAAGGGCCACGAAATTCGCCCTCTCTTCTCCATATATACAGCCCTTAGGGCATCATTTAGACTTTGGGTTTTGTTTAGATTAAAGTTCGCCATAGCTGCAATTCGCGTACTTCGTTTGTGTTCAACGACCAGACAAAGGCGTCATAGAACCCCACCTTGATCAATAAAGCTTTCCTCTTATATTCGCAGTATCCATATTGCACTCTTAGTTTCTTGCTTGTTCTTCGTTTGCCTGCAGGAAACAGACCATCGTGGTCAGGTTGATCATGCTCCGGCGTGGTTAATAACCTCTCGGAGTTGGTTTAGCGATTGGTAAGGCGCGACGTCCTCGCACATTCATAGTCGGATTGTCAAAGTTGACTTCCTCCAAAATGATAGCCACCATATCATCGAAAGACGGGACACCTTTGCCTCTATCATTCTTGAAGATCCATTTATTCTGAATGGCCTTTCGCCCTTCATGTAATACTTCCAAACTCCATACTTTGATTTCATACATGGATCCCATCTTGGATTTCATGGCCTCTAACAATTTTTTAGAATCTGGGCCCACCAGTGCTTCTCCATAGCTCGTAGGTTCACCGTTGTCCAACAACATGACCTCTAAGATAGGGTTACCGTACCACTCAAGAGTTATACGTACCCTTGTCGACCTACGACGTTTGATAATAACTTAATCCAAAGCTTAATGATCGTCATCATTAGCTTCCTCTTCAACTGACGTAGGTGCCACAGAAACATCTTTCTGTGTTGTACTACTCTCTGGTTGAAGTAAAGGTTCAACAACCTCATCAAGTTCTATCTTTCTCCCACTCAATTCTTTTGAGAGAAACTCTTTCTCAAGAGAGGACCTGTTCTTAGTGACAAACACTTTGCCTTTGGATCTGAGATAGAAGGTATACCCAACCATCTCTTTCGGGTATCCTATGAAGACGCATTTGTCCGCTTTGGGTTTGATCTTTTCTGGCTGAAGACTTTTGACATAAGCATCGCAGCCCCAAACCTTAAGAAACGACAACTTAGGTTTCTTGCCAAACCATAGTTCATACGGTGTCGTCTCCACGGACTTAGATGGTGCCCTATCTAAAGTGAATGCAGTTGTCTCTAACGCATAACGCCAAAATGATAGTGGCAAATCGGCAAGAGACATCATAGAACGAACCATATACAATAAGGTACGATTACGACGTTCGGACACACCATTGCGCTGTGTTGTTCCAGGTGGCGTCAACTGTGAAACAATTCCACATTGCCTTAAGTGATTGCCAAACTCATAACTCAGATACTCTCCTCCTCGATCAGATTGTAGTAATTTGATCTTCTTGATACGATTATTCTCATCTTCACTCTGAAATTTCTTGAACTTTTCAAACGTCTCAGACTTATGCTTCATTAAGTAAATATACCCATATGTACTCAAGTCATCGGTGAATGTGAGAAAGGAACGATATCCACTGCGCGCATCAATGCTCATCGGACCGCACACATCAGTATGTATGATTTCCAACAAGTCACTTGACCGCTCATTTGTTCCGGAAAATGTGGTTTTGGTCATCTTGCCCATGAGGCATGGTTCACATTGTCAAGTGATTCAAAATCAAGCTGTTGGGGAACATAGTAATTTCAAAAAAATTCCTACGCACACACAAGATCATGGTGATGCATAGCAACGAGAGGGGAGAGTGTCGTCTACGTACCCTCGTAGACCGTAAGCGGAAGCGTTATGACAACACGGTTGATGTAGTCGTACGTCTTCACGATCGACCGATCCTCGGTACCGATCGTACGACACCTCCGTGTTCAGCACACGTTCAGCTCGGTGACGTCCCGCGAACTCGCGATCCAGTAGAGCTTCTGGGAAGAGCTTCTTCAGCACGACGGCATGGTGACGGTGTTGATGAAGCTATCGACGAGGGCTTCTCCTAAGCACCACTACGATATGACCGAGGGGGATTATGGTGGAGGGGGCACCGCACACGGCTAAAAGATCAATGATCATTTGTTATGTCTCCAAGGGGTGCCCCCCTCCCCGTATATAAAGGAGTGGAGGAGGGGGAGGGGGGCGGCCTCCTATGGCGCGCCCCATGGGGAGTCCTACTCCCACCGGGAGTAGGACTCCCCGTTTCCATGTAGGGGTAGGAGTAGGAGAGGAAGGGAGAGAAGAAGAGAAGAAAAGGGGGGCGTCGCCCCCTCCTTGTCCAATTCGGACTAGAGGGGGAGGGGGCGCGCGGCTTCCCTGGTCGGCCCTCCTCTTCTCCCACTAAGGCCCATTAGGCCTAATATACTCCCCGGGGGGTTCCGGTAACCCCCCGGTACTCCGGTATATGTCCGAAACCTCCCAAAACACTTCTGGTGTACGAAGATAGTCGTCCAATATATCGATCTTTACGTCTCGACCATTTCGAAACTCCTTGTCATGTCCGTGATCATATCCGGGACTCCGAACTACCTTCGGTACATCAAAACATAAAAACTCATAATACCGATCGTCACAGAACTTCAAGCATGCGGACCCTACGGGTTCGAGAACTATGTACACATAACCGAGACACGTCTCCGGTCAATAAAAAATAGCGGAACCTAGATACTCATGTTGGTTCCTACATATTCTACGAAGATCTTTATCAGTCAAACCGCATAACAACATACGTTTTTCCCTTTGTCATCGGTATGTTACTTGCCCGAGATTCGATCGTCGGTATCTCAATACCTAGTTCAATCTTGTTACCGGCAAGTCTCTTATGCATCATCCCGTAACTAACTCATTAGTCACATTACTTGCAAGGCTCATAGTGATGTGCATTACCGAGAGTGCCCAGAGATACCTCTGCGACAATCAGAGTGACAAATCCTATTCTTGATCTATGCCAACTTAACGAACACCATCGGAGACACCTATAGATAACCTTTATAATCACCCAGTTTTGTTGTGACGTTTGGTAGCACACAAAGTGTTCTTTCGGTAATCGGGAGTTGCCTAATCTCATAGTCATAGGAACATGTATAAGTCATGAAGAAAGCAATAGCAATAAACTAAACGATCAAGTGCTAAGCTAACGGAATGGGTCATGTCAATCACATCATTCTCCTAATGATGTGATCCCGTTGATCAAATGACAACTCATGTCTATGGCTAGGAAACTCAACCATCTTTGATCAATGAGCTAGTCAAGTAGAGGCATACTAGTGACACTATGTTTGTCTATGTATTCACACATGTATTATGTTTCCGGTTAATACAATTCTAGCATGAATAATAAACATTTATCATGATATGAGGAAATAAATAATAACTTTATTATTGCCTCTAGGGCATATTTCCTTCAGTATCCCACCTGCACTAGAGTCAGTAATCTAGATTACATAGTAATGATTCTAACACCCACGGAGTCTTGGTGCTGATCATGTTTTGCTCGTGGAAGAGGCTTAGTCAACGGGTCTGCAACATTCAGATCCGTTTGTATCTTGCAGATCTCTATGTCTCCCACCTGGACTTGATTCCGGATGGAATTGAAGCGTCTCTTGGTGTGCTTAGTTCTTCTGTGAAATCTGGATTCTTTTGCCAAGGCAATTGCACCAGTATTATCACAAAAGATTTTCATTGGACCCGATGCACTAGGTATGACACCTAGATCGGATATGAACTCCTTCATCCAGACTCCTTCATTTGCTGCTTCCGAAGCAGCTATGTACTCTGCTTCACACGTAGATCCCACCATGACGCTTTGTTTAGAACTGCTCCAACTAACAGCTCCACCGTTCAATATAAATACGTACCCGGTTTGCAATTTAGAATCATCCAGATCAGTGTCAAAGCTTGCATCAATATAACCATTTACGACGAGCTCTTTGTCACCTCCATAAATGAGAAACATATCCTTAGTCCTTTTCAGGTATTTCAGGATGTTCTTGACCGTTGTCCAGTGATCCACTCCTGGATCACTTTGGTACCTCCCTGCTAAACTAACAGCAAGGCACACAACAGGTCCGGTACACAGCATTGCATACATGATAGAGCCTATGGCTGAAGCATAGGGAACACTTTTCATTTTCTCTCTATCTTCTGCAGTGGTCGGTCATTGAGTCTTACTCAACTTCACACCTTGTAACATAGGCAAGAACCCTTTCTTTGCTTGATCCATTTTGAAATTCTTCAAAACTTTATCAAGGTATGTGCTTTGTGAAAGTCCAATTAAGCGTCTTGATCTATCTCTATAGATCTTGATGCCCAATATATAAGCACCTTCTCCGAGGTATTTCATTGAAAAACTCTTATTCAAGTATCCTTTTATGCTATCCAGAAATTCTATATCATTTCCAATCAACAATATGTCATCCACATATAATATTAGAAATGCTACAGAGCTCCCACTCACTTTCTTGTAAATACATGCTTCTCCAAAAGTCTGTATAAAACCATATGCTTTGATCACACTATCAAAACGTTTATTTCAACTCCGAGAGGCTTGCACCAGTCCATAAATGGATTGCTGGAGCTTGCACACTTTGTTAGCACCCTTTGGATCAATAAAACCTTCAGGTTGCATCATATACAACTCTTCTTCCAGAAATCCATTCAGGAATGCAGTTTTGACATCCATTTGCCATATTTCATAATCATAAAATGCGGCAATTGCTAACATGATTTAGACAGACTTAAGCATCGCTACGGGTGAGAAAGTCACATCGTAGTGAACCCCTTGAACTTGTCGAAAACCTTTCGCAACAAGTCGAGCTTTGTAGACAGTAACATTGCCGTCAGCGTCAGTCTTCTTCTTGAAGATCCATTTATTCTCCATGGCTTGCCGATCATCGAGCAAGTCAACCAAAGTCCACACTTTGTTCTCATACATGGATCCTATCTCAGATTTCATGGCCTCAAGCCATTTTGCGGAATCTGGGCTCACCATCGCTTCGTCATAGTTCGTAGGTTCGTCATGGTCAACTAACATGACTTCCAGAACAGGATTACCGTACCACTCTGGTGCGGATCTTACTCTTCTTGACCTACGAGGTTCGGTAGTAATTTGATCTGAAGTTTCATGATCATCATCATTAGCTTCCTCACTAATTGGTGTAGGTGTCACAGGAACCGGTTTCTGTGATGAACTACTTTCCAATAAGGGAGCATGTACAGTTACCTCATCAAGTTCTACTTTCCTCCTACTCACTTCTTTCGAGAGAAACTCCTTTTCTAGAAAGGATCCATTCTTAGCAACAAATGTCTTGCCTTCGGATCTGTGATAGAAGGTGTACCCAATAGTTTCTTTTGGGTATCCTATGAAGACACATTTCTCCGATTTGGGTTCGAGCTTATCAGGTTGAAGCTTTTTCACATAAGCATTGCAGCCCCAAACTTTAAGAAACGACAACTTTGGTTTCTTGCAAAACCACAGTTCATAAGGCGTCGTCTCAACGGATTTCGATGGTGCCCTATTTAACGTGAATGCAGCTGTCTCTAAAGCATAACCCCAAAACGATAGCGGTGAATCAGTAAGAGACATCATAGATTGCACCATATCTAGTAAAGTACGATTACGACGTTCGGACACACCATTACGCTGTGGTGTTCCGGGTGGCATGAGTTGCGAAACTATTCCGCATTGTTTCAAACGTAGACCAAACTCGTAACTCAAATATTCTCCTCCACGATCAGATCGTAGAAACTTTATTTTCTTGTTACGATGATTTTCCACTTCACTCTGAAATTCTTAGAACTTTTCAAATGTTTCAGACTTATGTTTCATTAAGTAGATATACCCATGTCTGCTCAAATCATCTGTGAAGGTGAGAAAATAACAATACCCACCACGAGCCTCAATATTCATTGGACCACATACATCAGTATGTATGATTTCCAATAAATCTGTTGCTCGATCCATTGTTCCGGAGAACGACATTTTAGTCATCTTGCCCATGAGGCATGGTTCGCTAGTACTAAGTGATTCATAATCAAGTGATTCCAGAAGTCCATCAGTATGGAGTTTCTTCATGTGCTTTACACCAATATGACCTAAACGGTAGTGCCACAAATAAGTTACACTATCATTATCAACTCTGCATCTTTTAGCTTCAACATTATGAATATGTGTATTACTACTATCGAGATTTAACACAGATAGACCACTCTTCAAGGGTGCATGACCATAAAAGATATTACTAATATAAATAGAACAACAATTATTCTCAGATTTAAATGAATTACCGTCTCACATCAAACAAGATCCAGATATAATGTTCATTCTTAATGCTGGCACCAAATAACAACTATTCAAGTCCAAAATTAATCCCGAAGGTAGATGTAGAGGTAGCGTGTCGACGGTGATCACATCGACTTTGGAACCATTTCCCACGCGCATCGTCACCTCATCCTTAAGCAATCTTCGCTCAATCTGTAGTCCCTGTTTCGAGTTGCAAATATTAGCAACAGAACCAGTATCAAATACCGAGGTGCTACTTCGAGCTCTAGCAAGGTACACATCAATAACATGTATATCGCATATACCTTTGTTCACCTTACCATCCTTCTTATCCGCCAAATAATTGGGGCAGTTCCGCTTCCAGTGATCAGTCTGTTTGTAGTAGAAGCACTTAGTCTCAGGCTTAGGTCCAGACTTGGGTTTCTTCTCCTGAGTAGCAACTTGTTTGCCATTATTTTTGAAGTTCCCCTTTTTCTTCCCTTTTTCCTCTTTCTTGAAACTGGTGGTCTTGTTGACCATCAACACTTGATGCTCCTTCTTGATTTCTACCACTACAGCCTTTAGCATCGCGAAGAGCTCGGGAATCGTCTTATCCATCCCTTACATATTATAGTTCATCACGAAGCTCTTGTAGCTTGGTGGCAGTGATTGAAGAACTCTGCCAATGACACTATCAACAGGAAGATTAACTCCCAGTTGAGTCAAGTGGTTATGGTACCCAGACATTCTGAGTATATGTTCACTGACAGAACTATTCTCCTCCATCTTGCAGCTGTAGAACTTATTGGAGACTTCATATCTCTCAATCCGAGCTTTTGCTTGAAATATTAACTTCAACTCCTGGAACATCTCATATGCTCCATGACGTTCAAAACATCGTTGAAGTCCCGGTTCTAAGCCGTAAAGCATGGCACACTAAACTATCGAGTAGTCATCAGCTTTGCTCTGCCAGACATTCTTAACGTCATCAGCAGCATCTGCAGCAAGCCTGGCACCCAGCGGTGCTTCCAGGACGTAATTCTTTTGTGCAGCAATGAGGATAATCCTCAAATTACGGACCCAGTCCGTGTAATTGCTACCATCATCTTTCAACTTTGCTTTCTCAAGGAACGCATTAAAATTCAACGGAACAACAAGATGGGCCATCTATATACAACAACATAGACAAGCAAAATACTATCAGGTACTAAGTTCATGATAAATTTAAGTTCAATTAATCATATTACTTAATAACTCCCACTTAGATAGATATCCCTCTGATCATCTAACTGATCACGTGATCCAAATCAACTAAACCATAACCGATCATCACGTGAAATTGAGTAGTTTTCAATGGTGAACATCACTATGTTGATCATATCTACTATATTATTCATGCTCGACCTTTCGGTCTCAGTGTTCTGAGGCCATATCTGCATATGCTAGTCTCGTCAAGTTTAACCCGAGTATTTTGCGTGTGCAAAACTGGCTTGCACCCATTGTATAAGAACGTTGAGCTTATCACACCCGATCATCACGTGGTGTCTCGGCATGACGATCTTTTGCAACGATGTATACTTAGGGAGAACACTTGTACCTTGAAATTTTTAGTGAGAGATCATCTTATAATGCTACCGTCAATCAAAGCAGAATAAGATGCATAAAGGATAAACATCACATGCAATCAATATAAGTGATATGATATGGCCATCATCATCTTGTGCCTTCGATCTTCATCTCCAGAGCACCGTCATGATCACCATCGTCACCGGCGCGACACCTTGATCTCCATGGTAGCATTGTTGTCGTCTCACCAACTATTTCTTCTACGACTATCGCTACCGCTTAGTGATAAAGTAAAGTAATTACATGGCAATTGCATTTCTTACAATAAATCGACAACTATATGGCTCCTGCCAGTTGCCGATAACTCCGTTACAAAACATGATCATCTCATACAATAAAATATAGCATCATGCCTTGACCATATCACATCACAACATACCCTGCAAAAACAAGTTAGACGTCCTCTACTTTGTTGTTGCAAATTTTACGTGGCTGCTATGGGCTGAGCAAGAACCGTTCTTACCTACGCATCAAAACCACAACGATAATTCGTCATGTTTGTGTTGTTTTAACCTTCAGCAAGAACCGGGCGTAGTCACACCGGTTCAACTAAAGTTGGAGAAACTGACACCCGCCAGCCACCTATGTGCAAAGCACGTTGGTAGAACCAGTCTCGCGTAAGCGTACGTGTAATGTCGGTCCGGGCCGCTTCATCCAACAATACCGCCAAAACAAAGCATGACATGCTGGTAAGCAGTATGACTTGTATCGCCCACAACTCACTTGTGTTCTACTCGTGCATATAACATCTACGCATAAACCTGGCTCGGATGCCACTGTTGGGGAACCTAGTTATTTCAAAAAAAATCCTACGCGCACGCAAGATCATGGTGATGCATAGCAACGAGAGGGGAGAGTGTCGTCTACGTACCCTCGTAGACCGTAAGCGGAAGCGTTATGACAACGTGGTTGATGTAGTCGTATGTCTTTACGATCGACCGATCATCAGTACCGAACGTACGACACCTCCGTGTTCAGCACACTTTTAGTTCGGTGACGTCCCGCGAACTCACAATCTAGTAGAGCTTCCGGGAAGAGCTTCATCAGCACGACAGCATGGTGACGCTGTTGATGAAGCTACCGACGCAGGACTTCGCCTAAGCACCACTACGATATGACCGAGGTGGATTATGGTGGAGGGGGGCACCGCACACGGCTAAAAGATCAATGATCAATTGTTGTGTCTCCAAGGGGTGCCCCCTCCCCGTATATAAAGGAGTGGAGGAGGGGGAGGGGCTGGACTCCTATTGCGCGCCCCATGAGGAGTCCTACTCCCACCGGGAGTAGGACTCCCCCTTTCCAAGTAGGAGTAGGGAGAGAAGAAGAGAAGGAAAGGGGGGCGCCGCCCCCCTCCTTGTCCAATTCGGACTAGAGGGGGACGGGCATGTGGCTTCCCTGGCCGGCCCTCCTCTTCTCCCGCTAAGGCCCATTAGGCCCAATATACTCCCCGGGGGGTTCCAGTAACCCCCCGGTACTCCGGTATATGTCCGAAACCTCCCGAAACACTTCCAGTGTCCGAACATAGTCGTCCAATATATCGATATTTACATCTCAACCATTTCGAGACTCCTTGTCATGCCCGTGATCATATCCGGGACTCCGAACTACCTTTGGTACATCAAAACACAAAAACTCATAATACCGATCGTCACAGAACTTTAAGTGTGCGGACCCTACGGGTTAGAGAACTATGTAGACATGACCGAGACACGTCTCTGATGAATAAACAATAGCGGAACCTGGATGCTCATATTGGTTCCTACATATTCTACGAAGATCTTTATCGGTCAAACCGCATAACAACATACATTGTTCCCTTTGTCATCGGTATGTTACTTGCCCGAGATTCGATCGTCGGTATCTCAATACCTAGTTCAATCTCGTTACCGGCAAGTCTCTTTACTCGTTCCGTAATACATCATCCCGTAACTAACTCATTACTCACATTGCTTGCAAGGCTATAGTGATGTGCATTACTGAGAGGGCCCAGAGATACCTCTCCGACAATCAGAGTGACAAATCCTATTCTCGATCTATGCCAACTCAACGAACACCATCGGAGACACCTATAGAGCACCTTTATAATCACCCAGTTACGTTGTGACTTTTGGTAGCACATAAAGTGTTCTTTCGGTAATCAGGAGTTGCATAATCTCGGTCATAGGAACATGTATAAGTCATGAAGAAAGCAATAGCAATAAACTAAATGATCAAGTACTAAGCTAACGGAATGGGTCATGTCAATCACATCATTCTCCTAATGGTGTGATCCCGTTGATCAAATGACAACTCATGTCTATGGCTAGGAAACTCAACCATCTTCGATCAATGAGCTAGTCAAGTAGAGGCATACTAGTGACACTATGTTTGTCTATGTATTCACACATGTATTATGTTTCCGGTTAATACAATCGTAGCATGAATAATAGACATTTATCATGATATGAGGAAATAAATAATAACTTTATTATTGCCTCTAGGGTATATTTCGTTCACAAGCGACTCCAAAAGTCCATCAGCATGGAGTTTCTTCCTGTGTTTTACACCAATGTGACCTAAGTGGCAGTGCCACAAGAAAGTGGTACTACCATTATCAACTCTACATCTTTTGGCGCCAATGTTATGAACATGTGTATCATCACTACCGAGATTCAATAAGAATAAACCCCTCACAATGGATGCATGACCATAAAAGATATTACCCATATAAATAGAACAACCATTATTCTCTGATTTAAATGAGTAACTGTCTCACGTTAAACAAAGACCCGGATATAATGTTCATGCTCAACGCAGGCACTAAATAACAATTATTTAGGTTCATCGCTAACCCCAATGGTAATCGAAGAGTGAGCGTGCCGACGGCGATCACATCAAACTTGGAACCATTTCCAGCGCGCATCATCACTTTGTCCTTTGCCAGCCTCCATATCTTCCGTAGTTCCTGCTTTGAGTTGCAAATGTGAGCAATCGAACCAGTATCAAATACCCTGGCACTACAACAAGAGTTGGTAAGGTACACATCAATAACATGTATATCATATATACCTTTGTTGACATTGGCCCCCTTCTTGTCGGGCAGATACTTGGGGCAGTTCCACTTTTAGTGTCCAGTTCCCTTGCAATAGAAGCACTCAGTCTCTGTCTTGGGTCTAGCCTTGGGATTCTTCACGGGAGGAGCAACTACCTTGCCACCTTTCTTGAAGTTTCCCTTCTTTCCCTTGCCTTTCTTGAAACTAGTGGTTTTATTCACCATCAGCACTTGATGCTCCTTCTGGATGTCTAACTCAGCGACTTTAAGCGTCGCGAACATCTCGGAGACTCACTTGTTCATCCCTTTCATGTTATAGTCAACACAAAGCTCTTGTAGCTAGGAGGTAACGATTGAAGAACTCTGTCAGTGACAACGTTTGGCAGGAGCTCAACTCCCAACTCAGCTAGACAGTTGTAGTACCCATACATTCTGAGTATGTGCTCACTGACAGACCCATTCTCCTCCCTTACAGGCATAAAACTTATCAGAGGTTGACAGTGCAACTATCCCTGGGTGGTTTTGGTAATTTCTAACAACATAGAACTCATTGAGCTAATGCTATTTTAAGATAAATATTTCAGGAAAGCTCAATGATTGGCATGGCATGGATTAGAAAGTGGACCCCTCAAAATGCTAAGGACAAAAGATTGGCTCAAGCTCAAAGCACAAGACTCTACATTTTACTTTTAGTGATCCAAGATCATATTGAGTCCATAAGAAAAGCCAATACTATTAAAAGGGGGTGAGGTGTTGCTTAATGAGTCACTTGCTCAAAATGCTTAGTGATATGCTCCCAAAACCCTCACCTACTTTCTAATATCCACATATGTCCCAAACCAAAAGTTAAACTCGGCCCCACCAAAATCTTCTATCCGGCGCCACCGAGTTCACTTTACATAACCACTACCACAAACCCTAGTCACTTCGGTCTCACCGATAGGGATCTCGGTCTCACTGAGATGGGATTGCAACCTCTCTGTTTCCCTTCGTAACGTTTCGGTCCTACCGAGAGGAGCGATTGGTCCCACCGAGATTATAATGCAAACTCTCTGTTTCCCCTTCGTAACATTTCGGTCTAACCGAGATGAGCGAATCGGTCCCACCGAGTTTGCCTGACCAACTCTCTGTTTGTCTATTACCAAAATCGGTCCCACCGAGTTTGTGTAATTGGTCTCACCGAGATTACGTTATGCCCTAACCGTAATTGAATCAGTCCCGCCGAGTTGACATGTCGGTCCCACCGAAAAACCCAACGTTCGCATTTTGAACTAAATCAGTCTGACCGTGTTTTATAATTCAGTCCCACCGAGTTTGGTGATTTGTGTGTAATGGTTAGATTTTATGTGGAGGCTATATATACCCCTCCACCCACTCTTCATTCATGGAGAGAGCCATCAGAACATGCCTACACTTCCAACATATATTTTCTGAGAGAGAACCACCTACACTTGTGTTGAGGTCAAGATATTCCATTCCAACCACATAAATCTTGATCTCTAGCCTTCCCCAAGTTTTTTTCCACTCAAATCATCTTTCTACCAAATCCAATCTTATGAGAGAGAGTTGAGTGCTGGGGAGACTATCATTTGAAGCACAAGAGCAAGGGGTTCATCATCAACACACCATCTATTACCTTTTGGAGAGTGGTGTCTCCTAGATTGGTTAGGTGTCACTTGGGAGCCTCCGTCAAGATTGTGGAGTTGAACCAAGGAGTTTGTACGGGCAAGGAGTTCACCTACTTCATGAAGATCTACCCTAGTGAGGCAAGTCCTTCGTGGGCGATGGCCATGGTGGGATAGACAAGGTTGCTTCTTTGTGGCCCCTTTGTGGGTGGAGCCCTCCATAGACTCGTGCAACCGTTTCCCCTCGTGGGTTGAAGTCTCCATCAACATGGATGTACGATAGCACCACCTATCGGAACCACGCCAAAAATCTCCGTGTCTAAATTGTGTTTGCTCCCTCCAAACTCCTCCCTTTACCTTCATATGCAATTGTTTTACATTCCGCTGCTATACTCTTAGAATTGCATGTGTAGGTTGCTTACTTGATTTGTGCTAAGTTCCTAAAATCTGCCAAGACTTAAAATTGGGAAAAGGCTAGAATTTTATTTGGTCAAGTAGTCTAATCACCCCCCTCTAGACATACTTACGATCCTACAAGTGGTATTAGAGCTTTGGTCTCGATTTGCTTTGATTTCCATAGCTTTTGGTGATCATACCCTCGGTTTCACAACCTAGGAGAGTATGGAGTCTGGTGAGGGAAATTACCACCGTAGAGGTCCTTACTTTGATGATACTAATTTTGCTAGTTGGAAGCATAAGATGAAAATGCATATTATTGGACATAACGCCGCCGTTTGGGCTATTGTGTGTATTGGCTTGCAAGGTGAATTCTTTGATGGGAGAGAACCGAACCGTGAAGCGACCGGGGAAGATTTGAAGATGCTGCAATACAATGCTCAAGCTTGTGATATTCTCTTCCACGGATTGTGCCCCGAAGAATTCAACAAAATCAGTCGTATTGAGAATGCAAAGGAAATTTGGGATACTTTGATTGATATGCACGAAGGTACCGACTCCGTCAAGGAATCCAAATTGGATGTGCTTCAAAGTCAACTTGACAAGTTCAAAATGAAGGATGGTGAAGGTGTCGCTGAAATGTACTCTAGGCTTGCTCTCATCACAAATGAGATTGCCGGCTTAGGAAGTGAAGAGATGACTGATATATTCATCATCAAGAAGATCCTAAGCGCCTTGGATGGAAAATATGATACCGTGTGCACATTGATCCAAATGATGCCCAATTACAAAGATCTCAAGCCAACAGAAGTCATTGGAAGAATTGTTGCTCATGAGATGTCACTCAAGGATAAGGAAGAGCTTCACAACAAGTCAAGTGGTGATTACAAAGCCTCATGTGATGCTCCCACATCATCAAGTGAGAAACAAACCTTCAACCAAGAATTGAGCCTAATGGTGAAGAACTTCAACAAGTTTTACAAGAGTAGAAGCAAGGAAAGAAGTCCCAAGTCAAGGTCCTACAATGACAAAAGATCTTCTAGTCGTGAGCGCAATTTCTACAATTGTGGAAGACCTGGACACTATTCCAATGAGTGTACGGCTCCCTACAAAAGAAGAGAGGATTCTCCCAAAAGAAGAAGTAGGAGAGAAGAATCACCACCAAGAGAGAGAAGGAGTAGAGATGACCGTTATGAACGAAGAACATCACAGAGAAGCAAGGATTCAGAAAGTAAGGACAAGTCATCAAAGATCTACACAAAACGAAGACATCAAGCTCATGTTGGTGAATGGGTATCCGGCTCCGACTCCGACAATCACTCCAAAAGAAGTTATCACTCCGACTCCAAATATACTCAAGATGAAGGTGTTGCCAGTCTAGCACTAGTGTCAACCAACTCCTACGACATATTTGACTCACCAAATGAAGGAATTGGAAGGTGCTTCATGGCTAAAGGTCCAAAGGCAACACACCCCGAGTATGTTGATTTTAATAGTGATGAAGATGATTTTCTAGGAGATGATGATTTACTTGTTGGCAACTCTAGTTATGAAAACTATGATGAACTTGCCATTAATCATGCTAATAAAGATAAAACGAATGATGATGATAAGAAGGAGATTGAGTGTCTAACTAAAGAACTAGACACTCTTAAGTTAGCTCATGAAACTACGTTGGAAGATCATCGAGAACTTTTAAAGACTCATGAGAAGTTACGTTTTGAAAAGCTCAACCTTGAGCAAGAGCATGAGTTCTTAAAAGCAATTAATGATGATCTCCGCAAGAAAAGTTCTTCTTACATTGCCAAGCGTTTACTCTTGTCTACTTACATGCCACAAGTTAAATCTAGCAACAAGAACAAGAAAGATTCTTCCTCTAATAGTAACAACAATCATGCTAAATCCAATGTTGTTGCTTCTAGTAGTTCTCTTGATTCCACTAAGGATTCTCTTAGCCAAGTTACACTTGAGCAAGAAAATAGCTTATTGAAGGGAATCATAGAGAAAGGTGTTTACAAGAGTCTTGCTGGAAGTAAGCAATTTGAGGAAATTGTACGCAAGCAAGGAAGACACCGGAAGAATCAAGGTGTTGGTTTTGAATGAAAGTTCAATGCCAATGGAGTTGAGTGGTAAGAAGATCAATACCCCAAGACAAAGTTTGTTCCTCAACAAGAGAAGTATGATCCTACTTCTTTCCAAGGAACACAAGCTCAAGATGATCTTCCACCATAAGACCACAAGCTAAAAGGCAAGGGCAAGCTTCAAGAGGAGATTGATGCATTTGAAGAAGCACCTAAGGCCTTGGTCAAGTGGGTTCCCAAGACTACATCTAGTTCCACTTCATCAAGTACAACTACAACTCCAAGGATTCCCATCAAGATGGTGTGGATCCCTAAGAAGAAGAACTAGAGAGTTATTGAGGATGACTCCGCCAACATACTTCACTCTTATCATCTTGGCAAGGACAAGTGCAAACAACTTCCATATCTTGCACTAGTTCAAGGAGTCACAAACCCTCTTGTTGGTAAGACAAGGGACAAGGTAACCTAATGCATTCATGGACATCATCTCATGTGAATATCACTCTATGTCTATGGATATCCTTGTTTGTTCCTTGTGGGACTAACCCGTGTAGGTATTGAAAGTGCAACTCACTCCAAAGGATTGCTCCGAATGATCGACATCCACAATTGAGCATCTACATCTTCAGCACCTACATGAAGTCATCATCGACAAAACCCAAGGTTAGTTCATCCCTCTTAGGGGGGATATCACATCTAGGGGGAGCTTTACTCTAATCAATTGAGCTAAAGCAACTCTAATGGTGTGAACACAACAATGCTTTATGTAAAAGTGGCAACCCCACTTGTGCTTGAACGATGAGTATGACCAACGATCAAATGTTCTCATTTGACTCCTCAGTCAATATACTCATATATAGATGACCTAGTCATCGCCAAATTGCTTGATAGATGCTAGAATGATTGTGCATGCTTTGTCACATATTTCATTTGTCATTTTATTGTGTGAGCATGTTGGATGCATATTTTACTCATTCGAGGACATCCATTTGTTCCTTTGATTATTTGTCTTTTTCTCTTTTGCCAAATGGATGGACAAGAATGCCTAAGAACTCCATCAAGATATCTATGCTTTTCTCGTCTCAAACTCTATTCATGCTACATCACAAAGTTTGATCAAGTCAGATACGAACCACTCTGTGTGAGGAGCACTTGGAGTCCCCGATTCGTCATAGACTTAAACTTCCAAAACCTCTTTGTGTATTTCGGTATGACCGAGTCATCCATTTCGGTCACACCGAGATCACTAAGTTGATCTAGGTTTTCAATCTTGGTGCAACCGATTTGAACTTTTCGGTCACACCGAGTTGTAGTAACCGCTTGTGATTCTGCATCTCGGTGCCACCGAGTTGTTCCACTCGGTCACATCGATAGGGTCGGATATATAAACCCACGAGTGAGATTTTGGAAATTTCTTCGAAACCTCTCAGCCCGCGCGTATCCTGCTCTTCTGCCTCGGGTCTCCGGATCGTCTTCTCGTCGCCCAGGACCTCCCGCTGCTGGTTTGCATCGCCATCAACGGAATTCTGCCCCTCCGTTGCCGCTGTAGCGAACTCCACCGAACTAGGGTATGAGTTCGATCCTTTGTGCTATTCTTTTAACTCCGATTCATAGCACATTACTTTTCCATGATCACAACCACATATGCAAACAATCCATCCACTTAAAACTTCCTTTAGATTAGTTTGGATTTGAAAATTTAGGGTTAGGTCTCCGCCGGACTCATCTCGGACCGACAGAATTGTAGAAATCGGTCTCACCGATTTGGCTTAGGCCATTGCACTTGCACTTTCGGTCTGACCGAAATTGCAAATCATTGTGACCGAGTTTGATCCTTTGTGAAACCCTAGCAGTCTCGGTGCCACCGAACTATGACTCGGTCTGACCGAGTTCACTAGTTTAGGTTCCAAAAGCTGCTTCGGTATCACCGAGTTTACAAATCGGTAGCTCCAAAATGCTTTCTGTGGAGAACTAAAACTAAGTTTTTAAGTCTTCTATTTTGCAAAAACTCTGCCCTTTGTGATGCTCATCCACTCCACCTCATATATATCTATTCACAGGGTCTGCTGTCAGTAAGTTTGTAGAGATGTTTAATCAAAGTGATAGTCATAACAGGTCTGAAGAACAAGTGCAATTGATTGACGGGACTAGTCCCTCAAGCACTTCTAATGATGGCAGGAGGAGCACACCAAGTAACTTGCCCAAAGCAGCCACCATGTCAAGGAAGAAGAAAACCTCAGATTATGAAGATGAGGACTATGTGGCTATTGAGGAGGAAGTCAGCTCCAAGAAGAAGGTGTTTAAGAAAGAATATGGTTCAGCTGCTACAACTAAGCCTGGCTTGCACAAGAAGGCCCCTGCCAAGAGAGTGCCAACCTTAAAGGTTAGAGCCTCAACTACTGAAACCTCCAAGCCAACTGGAGAGGCTGCTGGAGAGGGAAAGAAGAGGAAGGTAAGGGTCAAAAAGACCACTGCCAGAATGCTGGGTAGATCCTCCATTATGAGAGATCCAGAAGAAGATGAAGAGGAAGAGGATGCTTGTGACGCCCTCGATTCAATCATACACTAATCATACACGCAAATGTGTACGATCAAGATCAAGGACTCACGGGAAGATATCACAACACAACTCTAGACACAAATTAAAATAATACAAGGTTTATATTACAAGCCAGGGGCCTCGAGGGCTCGAATACATCAGCTTGAATACAAACGAGTCAACGGAAGCAACAATATCTGAGTACAGACATAAGTTAAACAAGATTGCCTTAAGAAGGCTAGCACAAAAGCATCTACGATCGAAAAGGCAAGGCCTCCTGCCTGGGAGCCTCCTAACTACTCTTGGTCGTCGGTGTCCGTCACGTGGTAGTAGGCACCCTCGGGGTAGCAACAGTCGTCAAAGGTGGCATCTGGCTCCTGGACTCCACCATCTGGTTGCAGTAACCAGAAAGAAGAAAGAAGGGGGAAAAGGGGGAGCAAAGCAACCGTGAGTACTCATCCAAAGTACTCGCAAGCAAGGATCTACACTACATATGCAACATTATCAAAGGAAGGCTATATATGTGGACTGGGCTGCAGAAATGCCAGAATAGAGAGAAGGCCTAGTCCTATCGAAGACTAGCATCTTCTCGAACCCACCATCTTGCAGCAACAGGAGGGAGTAGAGTAGCATAAAGTAAGTAGCAGTGGTGTTATCAACCTCGGTCGGAGATCCTTTCTCGACTCCCTGCGAGAAAGAAATCCCAGAGCCATACTATCCAGTTATCATCACAATCAAAACCTCATCTCTATCCAGTTCTCATCACAAGTATCCAGTTCTAGTTGTATCGATCGGGATACAACTCCAAGTGTCCGTTACCGTAGGACAGGCTATGCATAGATTAGTTCTTCCCTGCAGGGGTGCACCAACTTACCCACCACGCTCGCTTAACTCCGGCCAGACACACTTTCCAGGGTCATGCCCGGCCTCGGCCAAACAATACGCCGCAACCCGACCTAGGCTTAACAGAGAGGTCAGCACGCCGGACTAAACCTATGCCCCCAGGGGTCATGGGCCATCTCCCCGGGAACTCCTGCACGTTGCGTGGGCAGCCGGTGAGCAGACCTAGCTACCTCCCTAAAAAGGCAGGAGCTTACCAGTCCAACCCGGCGCGCGCCGCTCCGTCGCTGACGTCTATTAAGCTTCGGCTGATGTACACGACGCAGAACGCCCATACTATGCCCACGTGATGGTTAGTGCTATCAGGCCAGAGGCCCCTCAGATCAAATATCCAAATCGTAGTGGATTAGGAACGCGCGGTAACAAGCAGAGACTCACGAAAGATGTGACCCCGTTGCCCCGTCTCGAGGACTTGCGGCAAGGGCTAAGAATGCCCGGCCACGCCTCGTAATTATCTCACGGGCACCTTCCAGGTCAACCCGTCTCCACATCACTTTCCAAGTAACAGTTGTAAAGTCCAAGTATCCGTGTGTCCAAACATCAAGAGGAAAACCCAAGGAATCACCCTCGGTGGGTTCCACTCAATGTAATCATCAAGGTGAACGTAGAGGAATCACCCTCGAGGTTCACACTTGAGGGGTTGCACGACAGAGTCGTATCGGAAGTGGTTAAAGAGGAAATCACCCTCGATGACCACGACCGAATAGCTACACTACAGGGTTAACATCAGAAGTGTTGTAGAGGTCTCACCCTCGGCACTCGATAGTAACCCAGTAGTGTCGAGCAACTAAGGGGAAAGTGATGTGCGGTGTCGGGGCCTGGTCTTCGATCCCGTTGATCGGGTCTTCTGATTATCCAG